>NC_086382.1:5834251-5906869 GCF_036588685.1 Mytilus trossulus
TGTATAGAAAAAGCTATTACGAAAGAAAAAACCCTCATATGCGACATTTATGTTGTTAATATTCTTTCTTGTCCAAATCAGAGTGTCATAATTTAGTAAGGTTATCAATTGCTGAACGATCAGTGGATTGAAAATAGCTTATGTAAACTCAGTTTGAGGAAAGAGCCAAATGAATCCTCAATAATCAAAAATAGATTTTACATAGTGGGTAGAACGTTAAAACGGAGGAGTGAGTTTTTAGGGCGGGAGAAGAAATTGTTCACTCTTGAATGCTATCCTTTTCCCAAAGAACGCTGAATTAACTTCATGTTGGGTTTTTTTTAAGTTCGTGATTGGATTTTCCCAACCACCGTTCAATACGCCTGAAGTCCGTGCAAATGTATAGCCGACTGGTGTGTTCAAAATGCAAACGGAAAAAAATATAGGTACTGACTGAAAGCATCAAGTGCATGAAAGTAGATAATTCGCAATTTGTATTCAGTTGGAAACAGGTAATATATATCGTTCATTTGTAAGAATGTTTAAAAAAAAAAAAAAAAAAAACCACACACACACATCGTTCGCGTTCTTAGCTCTCTCTCTCTCTCTCTCTCTCTCTCTCTCAAAATACTTGACAGGGTCGGAAAGAGTCTTTCATTCTTTTGGATAGAAAAATTGAACTGTTCAGTAAAAAATTCTTGGCAGCGGTGGGATTCGAACCCACGCCTCAATGAGACTGGTGCCTAAAACCAGCGCCTTAGACCGCTCGGCCACGCTACCTTACGACTTTTCTGCTGATATTTTATGTATTTGTCAACTGGCTTCGTAAAAAAAAGAATGTCGGTTTGTTTAGTTTGCCCTATACGGTTCTAGTGGGAAGTGTTCAAGTGAGAATTGAGGCTTAGGGAGTAAAAGAAAGTGAGACGAAATGAATGGCCCATGTTCAACTTCATTTGGAACAATTTTGAGTAATCATATAAAACGTCCATTTTGCAGATGAAAAAAAGGTTAGAAATGAGGAAAAATTTCCTCAAATCCTAAAATGCGCCAATTACGAATTTAATTAAAATCCAAAAGGACAAGTTATTCAGTTATAATGTTTTCCGTACCTTAGACGATGGTTAACTATTAAAATTAGCCGGAATGTTGTCATGTCAGGTTGGCCGAGTGGTCTAAGGCGCCAGACTCAAGGTTAATACCTTCCCATTCGTGGGAATGAGTGTTCTGGTCCACTTATGTGGGCGTGGGTTCGAATCCCACATCTGACACCATATATTTTTGATCACTTTCTACACTTCATTTGTAACATGGTTTCATGAAATGGTCTTTTGCCAATTTGTTTACGGTTAAACCTTTAGTGTATAGAAAAAGCTATTACGAAAGAAAAAACCCTCATATGCGACATTTATGTTGTTAATATTCTTTCTTGTCCAAATCAGAGTGTCATAATTTAGTAAGGTTATCAATTGCTGAACGATCAGTGGATTGAAAATAGCTTATGTAAACTCAGTTTGAGGAAAGAGCCAAATGAATCCTCAATAATCAAAAATAGATTTTACATAGTGGGTAGAACGTTAAAACGGAGGAGTGAGTTTTTAGGGCGGGAGAAGAAATTGTTCACTCTTGAATGCTATCCTTTTCCCAAAGAACGCTGAATTAACTTCATGTTGGGTTTTTTTTAAGTTCGTGATTGGATTTTCCCAACCACCGTTCAATACGCCTGAAGTCCGTGCAAATGTATAGCCGACTGGTGTGTTCAAAATGCAAACGGAAAAAAATATAGGTACTGACTGAAAGCATCAAGTGCATGAAAGTAGATAATTCGCAATTTGTATTCAGTTGGAAACAGGTAATATATATCGTTCATTTGTAAGAATGTTTAAAAAAAAAAAAAAAAAAAACCACACACACACATCGTTCGCGTTCTTAGCTCTCTCTCTCTCTCTCTCTCTCTCTCTCAAAATACTTGACAGGGTCGGAAAGAGTCTTTCATTCTTTTGGATAGAAAAATTGAACTGTTCAGTAAAAAATTCTTGGCAGCGGTGGGATTCGAACCCACGCCTCAATGAGACTGGTGCCTAAAACCAGCGCCTTAGACCGCTCGGCCACGCTACCTTACGACTTTTCTGCTGATATTTTATGTATTTGTCAACTGGCTTCGTAAAAAAAAGAATGTCGGTTTGTTTAGTTTGCCCTATACGGTTCTAGTGGGAAGTGTTCAAGTGAGAATTGAGGCTTAGGGAGTAAAAGAAAGTGAGACGAAATGAATGGCCCATGTTCAACTTCATTTGGAACAATTTTGAGTAATCATATAAAACGTCCATTTTGCAGATGAAAAAAAGGTTAGAAATGAGGAAAAATTTCCTCAAATCCTAAAATGCGCCAATTACGAATTTAATTAAAATCCAAAAGGACAAGTTATTCAGTTATAATGTTTTCCGTACCTTAGACGATGGTTAACTATTAAAATTAGCCGGAATGTTGTCATGTCAGGTTGGCCGAGTGGTCTAAGGCGCCAGACTCAAGGTTAATACCTTCCCATTCGTGGGAATGAGTGTTCTGGTCCACTTATGTGGGCGTGGGTTCGAATCCCACATCTGACACCATATATTTTTGATCACTTTCTACACTTCATTTGTAACATGGTTTCATGAAATGGTCTTTTGCCAATTTGTTTACGGTTAAACCTTTAGTGTATAGAAAAAGCTATTACGAAAGAAAAAACCCTCATATGCGACATTTATGTTGTTAATATTCTTTCTTGTCCAAATCAGAGTGTCATAATTTAGTAAGGTTATCAATTGCTGAACGATCAGTGGATTGAAAATAGCTTATGTAAACTCAGTTTGAGGAAAGAGCCAAATGAATCCTCAATAATCAAAAATAGATTTTACATAGTGGGTAGAACGTTAAAACGGAGGAGTGAGTTTTTAGGGCGGGAGAAGAAATTGTTCACTCTTGAATGCTATCCTTTTCCCAAAGAACGCTGAATTAACTTCATGTTGGGTTTTTTTTAAGTTCGTGATTGGATTTTCCCAACCACCGTTCAATACGCCTGAAGTCCGTGCAAATGTATAGCCGACTGGTGTGTTCAAAATGCAAACGGAAAAAAATATAGGTACTGACTGAAAGCATCAAGTGCATGAAAGTAGATAATTCGCAATTTGTATTCAGTTGGAAACAGGTAATATATATCGTTCATTTGTAAGAATGTTTAAAAAAAAAAAAAAAAAAAACCACACACACACATCGTTCGCGTTCTTAGCTCTCTCTCTCTCTCTCTCTCTCTCTCTCAAAATACTTGACAGGGTCGGAAAGAGTCTTTCATTCTTTTGGATAGAAAAATTGAACTGTTCAGTAAAAAATTCTTGGCAGCGGTGGGATTCGAACCCACGCCTCAATGAGACTGGTGCCTAAAACCAGCGCCTTAGACCGCTCGGCCACGCTACCTTACGACTTTTCTGCTGATATTTTATGTATTTGTCAACTGGCTTCGTAAAAAAAAGAATGTCGGTTTGTTTAGTTTGCCCTATACGGTTCTAGTGGGAAGTGTTCAAGTGAGAATTGAGGCTTAGGGAGTAAAAGAAAGTGAGACGAAATGAATGGCCCATGTTCAACTTCATTTGGAACAATTTTGAGTAATCATATAAAACGTCCATTTTGCAGATGAAAAAAAGGTTAGAAATGAGGAAAAATTTCCTCAAATCCTAAAATGCGCCAATTACGAATTTAATTAAAATCCAAAAGGACAAGTTATTCAGTTATAATGTTTTCCGTACCTTAGACGATGGTTAACTATTAAAATTAGCCGGAATGTTGTCATGTCAGGTTGGCCGAGTGGTCTAAGGCGCCAGACTCAAGGTTAATACCTTCCCATTCGTGGGAATGAGTGTTCTGGTCCACTTATGTGGGCGTGGGTTCGAATCCCACATCTGACACCATATATTTTTGATCACTTTCTACACTTCATTTGTAACATGGTTTCATGAAATGGTCTTTTGCCAATTTGTTTACGGTTAAACCTTTAGTGTATAGAAAAAGCTATTACGAAAGAAAAAACCCTCATATGCGACATTTATGTTGTTAATATTCTTTCTTGTCCAAATCAGAGTGTCATAATTTAGTAAGGTTATCAATTGCTGAACGATCAGTGGATTGAAAATAGCTTATGTAAACTCAGTTTGAGGAAAGAGCCAAATGAATCCTCAATAATCAAAAATAGATTTTACATAGTGGGTAGAACGTTAAAACGGAGGAGTGAGTTTTTAGGGCGGGAGAAGAAATTGTTCACTCTTGAATGCTATCCTTTTCCCAAAGAACGCTGAATTAACTTCATGTTGGGTTTTTTTTAAGTTCGTGATTGGATTTTCCCAACCACCGTTCAATACGCCTGAAGTCCGTGCAAATGTATAGCCGACTGGTGTGTTCAAAATGCAAACGGAAAAAAATATAGGTACTGACTGAAAGCATCAAGTGCATGAAAGTAGATAATTCGCAATTTGTATTCAGTTGGAAACAGGTAATATATATCGTTCATTTGTAAGAATGTTTAAAAAAAAAAAAAAAAAAAACCACACACACACATCGTTCGCGTTCTTAGCTCTCTCTCTCTCTCTCTCTCTCTCTCAAAATACTTGACAGGGTCGGAAAGAGTCTTTCATTCTTTTGGATAGAAAAATTGAACTGTTCAGTAAAAAATTCTTGGCAGCGGTGGGATTCGAACCCACGCCTCAATGAGACTGGTGCCTAAAACCAGCGCCTTAGACCGCTCGGCCACGCTACCTTACGACTTTTCTGCTGATATTTTATGTATTTGTCAACTGGCTTCGTAAAAAAAAGAATGTCGGTTTGTTTAGTTTGCCCTATACGGTTCTAGTGGGAAGTGTTCAAGTGAGAATTGAGGCTTAGGGAGTAAAAGAAAGTGAGACGAAATGAATGGCCCATGTTCAACTTCATTTGGAACAATTTTGAGTAATCATATAAAACGTCCATTTTGCAGATGAAAAAAAGGTTAGAAATGAGGAAAAATTTCCTCAAATCCTAAAATGCGCCAATTACGAATTTAATTAAAATCCAAAAGGACAAGTTATTCAGTTATAATGTTTTCCGTACCTTAGACGATGGTTAACTATTAAAATTAGCCGGAATGTTGTCATGTCAGGTTGGCCGAGTGGTCTAAGGCGCCAGACTCAAGGTTAATACCTTCCCATTCGTGGGAATGAGTGTTCTGGTCCACTTATGTGGGCGTGGGTTCGAATCCCACATCTGACACCATATATTTTTGATCACTTTCTACACTTCATTTGTAACATGGTTTCATGAAATGGTCTTTTGCCAATTTGTTTACGGTTAAACCTTTAGTGTATAGAAAAAGCTATTACGAAAGAAAAAACCCTCATATGCGACATTTATGTTGTTAATATTCTTTCTTGTCCAAATCAGAGTGTCATAATTTAGTAAGGTTATCAATTGCTGAACGATCAGTGGATTGAAAATAGCTTATGTAAACTCAGTTTGAGGAAAGAGCCAAATGAATCCTCAATAATCAAAAATAGATTTTACATAGTGGGTAGAACGTTAAAACGGAGGAGTGAGTTTTTAGGGCGGGAGAAGAAATTGTTCACTCTTGAATGCTATCCTTTTCCCAAAGAACGCTGAATTAACTTCATGTTGGGTTTTTTTTAAGTTCGTGATTGGATTTTCCCAACCACCGTTCAATACGCCTGAAGTCCGTGCAAATGTATAGCCGACTGGTGTGTTCAAAATGCAAACGGAAAAAAATATAGGTACTGACTGAAAGCATCAAGTGCATGAAAGTAGATAATTCGCAATTTGTATTCAGTTGGAAACAGGTAATATATATCGTTCATTTGTAAGAATGTTTAAAAAAAAAAAAAAAAAAAACCACACACACACATCGTTCGCGTTCTTAGCTCTCTCTCTCTCTCTCTCTCTCTCTCTCAAAATACTTGACAGGGTCGGAAAGAGTCTTTCATTCTTTTGGATAGAAAAATTGAACTGTTCAGTAAAAAATTCTTGGCAGCGGTGGGATTCGAACCCACGCCTCAATGAGACTGGTGCCTAAAACCAGCGCCTTAGACCGCTCGGCCACGCTACCTTACGACTTTTCTGCTGATATTTTATGTATTTGTCAACTGGCTTCGTAAAAAAAAGAATGTCGGTTTGTTTAGTTTGCCCTATACGGTTCTAGTGGGAAGTGTTCAAGTGAGAATTGAGGCTTAGGGAGTAAAAGAAAGTGAGACGAAATGAATGGCCCATGTTCAACTTCATTTGGAACAATTTTGAGTAATCATATAAAACGTCCATTTTGCAGATGAAAAAAAGGTTAGAAATGAGGAAAAATTTCCTCAAATCCTAAAATGCGCCAATTACGAATTTAATTAAAATCCAAAAGGACAAGTTATTCAGTTATAATGTTTTCCGTACCTTAGACGATGGTTAACTATTAAAATTAGCCGGAATGTTGTCATGTCAGGTTGGCCGAGTGGTCTAAGGCGCCAGACTCAAGGTTAATACCTTCCCATTCGTGGGAATGAGTGTTCTGGTCCACTTATGTGGGCGTGGGTTCGAATCCCACATCTGACACCATATATTTTTGATCACTTTCTACACTTCATTTGTAACATGGTTTCATGAAATGGTCTTTTGCCAATTTGTTTACGGTTAAACCTTTAGTGTATAGAAAAAGCTATTACGAAAGAAAAAACCCTCATATGCGACATTTATGTTGTTAATATTCTTTCTTGTCCAAATCAGAGTGTCATAATTTAGTAAGGTTATCAATTGCTGAACGATCAGTGGATTGAAAATAGCTTATGTAAACTCAGTTTGAGGAAAGAGCCAAATGAATCCTCAATAATCAAAAATAGATTTTACATAGTGGGTAGAACGTTAAAACGGAGGAGTGAGTTTTTAGGGCGGGAGAAGAAATTGTTCACTCTTGAATGCTATCCTTTTCCCAAAGAACGCTGAATTAACTTCATGTTGGGTTTTTTTTAAGTTCGTGATTGGATTTTCCCAACCACCGTTCAATACGCCTGAAGTCCGTGCAAATGTATAGCCGACTGGTGTGTTCAAAATGCAAACGGAAAAAAATATAGGTACTGACTGAAAGCATCAAGTGCATGAAAGTAGATAATTCGCAATTTGTATTCAGTTGGAAACAGGTAATATATATCGTTCATTTGTAAGAATGTTTAAAAAAAAAAAAAAAAAAAACCACACACACACATCGTTCGCGTTCTTAGCTCTCTCTCTCTCTCTCTCTCTCTCTCTCAAAATACTTGACAGGGTCGGAAAGAGTCTTTCATTCTTTTGGATAGAAAAATTGAACTGTTCAGTAAAAAATTCTTGGCAGCGGTGGGATTCGAACCCACGCCTCAATGAGACTGGTGCCTAAAACCAGCGCCTTAGACCGCTCGGCCACGCTACCTTACGACTTTTCTGCTGATATTTTATGTATTTGTCAACTGGCTTCGTAAAAAAAAGAATGTCGGTTTGTTTAGTTTGCCCTATACGGTTCTAGTGGGAAGTGTTCAAGTGAGAATTGAGGCTTAGGGAGTAAAAGAAAGTGAGACGAAATGAATGGCCCATGTTCAACTTCATTTGGAACAATTTTGAGTAATCATATAAAACGTCCATTTTGCAGATGAAAAAAAGGTTAGAAATGAGGAAAAATTTCCTCAAATCCTAAAATGCGCCAATTACGAATTTAATTAAAATCCAAAAGGACAAGTTATTCAGTTATAATGTTTTCCGTACCTTAGACGATGGTTAACTATTAAAATTAGCCGGAATGTTGTCATGTCAGGTTGGCCGAGTGGTCTAAGGCGCCAGACTCAAGGTTAATACCTTCCCATTCGTGGGAATGAGTGTTCTGGTCCACTTATGTGGGCGTGGGTTCGAATCCCACATCTGACACCATATATTTTTGATCACTTTCTACACTTCATTTGTAACATGGTTTCATGAAATGGTCTTTTGCCAATTTGTTTACGGTTAAACCTTTAGTGTATAGAAAAAGCTATTACGAAAGAAAAAACCCTCATATGCGACATTTATGTTGTTAATATTCTTTCTTGTCCAAATCAGAGTGTCATAATTTAGTAAGGTTATCAATTGCTGAACGATCAGTGGATTGAAAATAGCTTATGTAAACTCAGTTTGAGGAAAGAGCCAAATGAATCCTCAATAATCAAAAATAGATTTTACATAGTGGGTAGAACGTTAAAACGGAGGAGTGAGTTTTTAGGGCGGGAGAAGAAATTGTTCACTCTTGAATGCTATCCTTTTCCCAAAGAACGCTGAATTAACTTCATGTTGGGTTTTTTTTAAGTTCGTGATTGGATTTTCCCAACCACCGTTCAATACGCCTGAAGTCCGTGCAAATGTATAGCCGACTGGTGTGTTCAAAATGCAAACGGAAAAAAATATAGGTACTGACTGAAAGCATCAAGTGCATGAAAGTAGATAATTCGCAATTTGTATTCAGTTGGAAACAGGTAATATATATCGTTCATTTGTAAGAATGTTTAAAAAAAAAAAAAAAAAAAACCACACACACACATCGTTCGCGTTCTTAGCTCTCTCTCTCTCTCTCTCTCTCTCTCTCAAAATACTTGACAGGGTCGGAAAGAGTCTTTCATTCTTTTGGATAGAAAAATTGAACTGTTCAGTAAAAAATTCTTGGCAGCGGTGGGATTCGAACCCACGCCTCAATGAGACTGGTGCCTAAAACCAGCGCCTTAGACCGCTCGGCCACGCTACCTTACGACTTTTCTGCTGATATTTTATGTATTTGTCAACTGGCTTCGTAAAAAAAAGAATGTCGGTTTGTTTAGTTTGCCCTATACGGTTCTAGTGGGAAGTGTTCAAGTGAGAATTGAGGCTTAGGGAGTAAAAGAAAGTGAGACGAAATGAATGGCCCATGTTCAACTTCATTTGGAACAATTTTGAGTAATCATATAAAACGTCCATTTTGCAGATGAAAAAAAGGTTAGAAATGAGGAAAAATTTCCTCAAATCCTAAAATGCGCCAATTACGAATTTAATTAAAATCCAAAAGGACAAGTTATTCAGTTATAATGTTTTCCGTACCTTAGACGATGGTTAACTATTAAAATTAGCCGGAATGTTGTCATGTCAGGTTGGCCGAGTGGTCTAAGGCGCCAGACTCAAGGTTAATACCTTCCCATTCGTGGGAATGAGTGTTCTGGTCCACTTATGTGGGCGTGGGTTCGAATCCCACATCTGACACCATATATTTTTGATCACTTTCTACACTTCATTTGTAACATGGTTTCATGAAATGGTCTTTTGCCAATTTGTTTACGGTTAAACCTTTAGTGTATAGAAAAAGCTATTACGAAAGAAAAAACCCTCATATGCGACATTTATGTTGTTAATATTCTTTCTTGTCCAAATCAGAGTGTCATAATTTAGTAAGGTTATCAATTGCTGAACGATCAGTGGATTGAAAATAGCTTATGTAAACTCAGTTTGAGGAAAGAGCCAAATGAATCCTCAATAATCAAAAATAGATTTTACATAGTGGGTAGAACGTTAAAACGGAGGAGTGAGTTTTTAGGGCGGGAGAAGAAATTGTTCACTCTTGAATGCTATCCTTTTCCCAAAGAACGCTGAATTAACTTCATGTTGGGTTTTTTTTAAGTTCGTGATTGGATTTTCCCAACCACCGTTCAATACGCCTGAAGTCCGTGCAAATGTATAGCCGACTGGTGTGTTCAAAATGCAAACGGAAAAAAATATAGGTACTGACTGAAAGCATCAAGTGCATGAAAGTAGATAATTCGCAATTTGTATTCAGTTGGAAACAGGTAATATATATCGTTCATTTGTAAGAATGTTTAAAAAAAAAAAAAAAAAAAACCACACACACACATCGTTCGCGTTCTTAGCTCTCTCTCTCTCTCTCTCTCTCTCTCAAAATACTTGACAGGGTCGGAAAGAGTCTTTCATTCTTTTGGATAGAAAAATTGAACTGTTCAGTAAAAAATTCTTGGCAGCGGTGGGATTCGAACCCACGCCTCAATGAGACTGGTGCCTAAAACCAGCGCCTTAGACCGCTCGGCCACGCTACCTTACGACTTTTCTGCTGATATTTTATGTATTTGTCAACTGGCTTCGTAAAAAAAAGAATGTCGGTTTGTTTAGTTTGCCCTATACGGTTCTAGTGGGAAGTGTTCAAGTGAGAATTGAGGCTTAGGGAGTAAAAGAAAGTGAGACGAAATGAATGGCCCATGTTCAACTTCATTTGGAACAATTTTGAGTAATCATATAAAACGTCCATTTTGCAGATGAAAAAAAGGTTAGAAATGAGGAAAAATTTCCTCAAATCCTAAAATGCGCCAATTACGAATTTAATTAAAATCCAAAAGGACAAGTTATTCAGTTATAATGTTTTCCGTACCTTAGACGATGGTTAACTATTAAAATTAGCCGGAATGTTGTCATGTCAGGTTGGCCGAGTGGTCTAAGGCGCCAGACTCAAGGTTAATACCTTCCCATTCGTGGGAATGAGTGTTCTGGTCCACTTATGTGGGCGTGGGTTCGAATCCCACATCTGACACCATATATTTTTGATCACTTTCTACACTTCATTTGTAACATGGTTTCATGAAATGGTCTTTTGCCAATTTGTTTACGGTTAAACCTTTAGTGTATAGAAAAAGCTATTACGAAAGAAAAAACCCTCATATGCGACATTTATGTTGTTAATATTCTTTCTTGTCCAAATCAGAGTGTCATAATTTAGTAAGGTTATCAATTGCTGAACGATCAGTGGATTGAAAATAGCTTATGTAAACTCAGTTTGAGGAAAGAGCCAAATGAATCCTCAATAATCAAAAATAGATTTTACATAGTGGGTAGAACGTTAAAACGGAGGAGTGAGTTTTTAGGGCGGGAGAAGAAATTGTTCACTCTTGAATGCTATCCTTTTCCCAAAGAACGCTGAATTAACTTCATGTTGGGTTTTTTTTAAGTTCGTGATTGGATTTTCCCAACCACCGTTCAATACGCCTGAAGTCCGTGCAAATGTATAGCCGACTGGTGTGTTCAAAATGCAAACGGAAAAAAATATAGGTACTGACTGAAAGCATCAAGTGCATGAAAGTAGATAATTCGCAATTTGTATTCAGTTGGAAACAGGTAATATATATCGTTCATTTGTAAGAATGTTTAAAAAAAAAAAAAAAAAAAACCACACACACACATCGTTCGCGTTCTTAGCTCTCTCTCTCTCTCTCTCTCTCTCTCTCAAAATACTTGACAGGGTCGGAAAGAGTCTTTCATTCTTTTGGATAGAAAAATTGAACTGTTCAGTAAAAAATTCTTGGCAGCGGTGGGATTCGAACCCACGCCTCAATGAGACTGGTGCCTAAAACCAGCGCCTTAGACCGCTCGGCCACGCTACCTTACGACTTTTCTGCTGATATTTTATGTATTTGTCAACTGGCTTCGTAAAAAAAAGAATGTCGGTTTGTTTAGTTTGCCCTATACGGTTCTAGTGGGAAGTGTTCAAGTGAGAATTGAGGCTTAGGGAGTAAAAGAAAGTGAGACGAAATGAATGGCCCATGTTCAACTTCATTTGGAACAATTTTGAGTAATCATATAAAACGTCCATTTTGCAGATGAAAAAAAGGTTAGAAATGAGGAAAAATTTCCTCAAATCCTAAAATGCGCCAATTACGAATTTAATTAAAATCCAAAAGGACAAGTTATTCAGTTATAATGTTTTCCGTACCTTAGACGATGGTTAACTATTAAAATTAGCCGGAATGTTGTCATGTCAGGTTGGCCGAGTGGTCTAAGGCGCCAGACTCAAGGTTAATACCTTCCCATTCGTGGGAATGAGTGTTCTGGTCCACTTATGTGGGCGTGGGTTCGAATCCCACATCTGACACCATATATTTTTGATCACTTTCTACACTTCATTTGTAACATGGTTTCATGAAATGGTCTTTTGCCAATTTGTTTACGGTTAAACCTTTAGTGTATAGAAAAAGCTATTACGAAAGAAAAAACCCTCATATGCGACATTTATGTTGTTAATATTCTTTCTTGTCCAAATCAGAGTGTCATAATTTAGTAAGGTTATCAATTGCTGAACGATCAGTGGATTGAAAATAGCTTATGTAAACTCAGTTTGAGGAAAGAGCCAAATGAATCCTCAATAATCAAAAATAGATTTTACATAGTGGGTAGAACGTTAAAACGGAGGAGTGAGTTTTTAGGGCGGGAGAAGAAATTGTTCACTCTTGAATGCTATCCTTTTCCCAAAGAACGCTGAATTAACTTCATGTTGGGTTTTTTTTAAGTTCGTGATTGGATTTTCCCAACCACCGTTCAATACGCCTGAAGTCCGTGCAAATGTATAGCCGACTGGTGTGTTCAAAATGCAAACGGAAAAAAATATAGGTACTGACTGAAAGCATCAAGTGCATGAAAGTAGATAATTCGCAATTTGTATTCAGTTGGAAACAGGTAATATATATCGTTCATTTGTAAGAATGTTTAAAAAAAAAAAAAAAAAAAACCACACACACACATCGTTCGCGTTCTTAGCTCTCTCTCTCTCTCTCTCTCTCTCTCTCAAAATACTTGACAGGGTCGGAAAGAGTCTTTCATTCTTTTGGATAGAAAAATTGAACTGTTCAGTAAAAAATTCTTGGCAGCGGTGGGATTCGAACCCACGCCTCAATGAGACTGGTGCCTAAAACCAGCGCCTTAGACCGCTCGGCCACGCTACCTTACGACTTTTCTGCTGATATTTTATGTATTTGTCAACTGGCTTCGTAAAAAAAAGAATGTCGGTTTGTTTAGTTTGCCCTATACGGTTCTAGTGGGAAGTGTTCAAGTGAGAATTGAGGCTTAGGGAGTAAAAGAAAGTGAGACGAAATGAATGGCCCATGTTCAACTTCATTTGGAACAATTTTGAGTAATCATATAAAACGTCCATTTTGCAGATGAAAAAAAGGTTAGAAATGAGGAAAAATTTCCTCAAATCCTAAAATGCGCCAATTACGAATTTAATTAAAATCCAAAAGGACAAGTTATTCAGTTATAATGTTTTCCGTACCTTAGACGATGGTTAACTATTAAAATTAGCCGGAATGTTGTCATGTCAGGTTGGCCGAGTGGTCTAAGGCGCCAGACTCAAGGTTAATACCTTCCCATTCGTGGGAATGAGTGTTCTGGTCCACTTATGTGGGCGTGGGTTCGAATCCCACATCTGACACCATATATTTTTGATCACTTTCTACACTTCATTTGTAACATGGTTTCATGAAATGGTCTTTTGCCAATTTGTTTACGGTTAAACCTTTAGTGTATAGAAAAAGCTATTACGAAAGAAAAAACCCTCATATGCGACATTTATGTTGTTAATATTCTTTCTTGTCCAAATCAGAGTGTCATAATTTAGTAAGGTTATCAATTGCTGAACGATCAGTGGATTGAAAATAGCTTATGTAAACTCAGTTTGAGGAAAGAGCCAAATGAATCCTCAATAATCAAAAATAGATTTTACATAGTGGGTAGAACGTTAAAACGGAGGAGTGAGTTTTTAGGGCGGGAGAAGAAATTGTTCACTCTTGAATGCTATCCTTTTCCCAAAGAACGCTGAATTAACTTCATGTTGGGTTTTTTTTAAGTTCGTGATTGGATTTTCCCAACCACCGTTCAATACGCCTGAAGTCCGTGCAAATGTATAGCCGACTGGTGTGTTCAAAATGCAAACGGAAAAAAATATAGGTACTGACTGAAAGCATCAAGTGCATGAAAGTAGATAATTCGCAATTTGTATTCAGTTGGAAACAGGTAATATATATCGTTCATTTGTAAGAATGTTTAAAAAAAAAAAAAAAAAAAACCACACACACACATCGTTCGCGTTCTTAGCTCTCTCTCTCTCTCTCTCTCTCTCTCTCAAAATACTTGACAGGGTCGGAAAGAGTCTTTCATTCTTTTGGATAGAAAAATTGAACTGTTCAGTAAAAAATTCTTGGCAGCGGTGGGATTCGAACCCACGCCTCAATGAGACTGGTGCCTAAAACCAGCGCCTTAGACCGCTCGGCCACGCTACCTTACGACTTTTCTGCTGATATTTTATGTATTTGTCAACTGGCTTCGTAAAAAAAAGAATGTCGGTTTGTTTAGTTTGCCCTATACGGTTCTAGTGGGAAGTGTTCAAGTGAGAATTGAGGCTTAGGGAGTAAAAGAAAGTGAGACGAAATGAATGGCCCATGTTCAACTTCATTTGGAACAATTTTGAGTAATCATATAAAACGTCCATTTTGCAGATGAAAAAAAGGTTAGAAATGAGGAAAAATTTCCTCAAATCCTAAAATGCGCCAATTACGAATTTAATTAAAATCCAAAAGGACAAGTTATTCAGTTATAATGTTTTCCGTACCTTAGACGATGGTTAACTATTAAAATTAGCCGGAATGTTGTCATGTCAGGTTGGCCGAGTGGTCTAAGGCGCCAGACTCAAGGTTAATACCTTCCCATTCGTGGGAATGAGTGTTCTGGTCCACTTATGTGGGCGTGGGTTCGAATCCCACATCTGACACCATATATTTTTGATCACTTTCTACACTTCATTTGTAACATGGTTTCATGAAATGGTCTTTTGCCAATTTGTTTACGGTTAAACCTTTAGTGTATAGAAAAAGCTATTACGAAAGAAAAAACCCTCATATGCGACATTTATGTTGTTAATATTCTTTCTTGTCCAAATCAGAGTGTCATAATTTAGTAAGGTTATCAATTGCTGAACGATCAGTGGATTGAAAATAGCTTATGTAAACTCAGTTTGAGGAAAGAGCCAAATGAATCCTCAATAATCAAAAATAGATTTTACATAGTGGGTAGAACGTTAAAACGGAGGAGTGAGTTTTTAGGGCGGGAGAAGAAATTGTTCACTCTTGAATGCTATCCTTTTCCCAAAGAACGCTGAATTAACTTCATGTTGGGTTTTTTTTAAGTTCGTGATTGGATTTTCCCAACCACCGTTCAATACGCCTGAAGTCCGTGCAAATGTATAGCCGACTGGTGTGTTCAAAATGCAAACGGAAAAAAATATAGGTACTGACTGAAAGCATCAAGTGCATGAAAGTAGATAATTCGCAATTTGTATTCAGTTGGAAACAGGTAATATATATCGTTCATTTGTAAGAATGTTTAAAAAAAAAAAAAAAAAAAACCACACACACACATCGTTCGCGTTCTTAGCTCTCTCTCTCTCTCTCTCTCTCTCTCTCAAAATACTTGACAGGGTCGGAAAGAGTCTTTCATTCTTTTGGATAGAAAAATTGAACTGTTCAGTAAAAAATTCTTGGCAGCGGTGGGATTCGAACCCACGCCTCAATGAGACTGGTGCCTAAAACCAGCGCCTTAGACCGCTCGGCCACGCTACCTTACGACTTTTCTGCTGATATTTTATGTATTTGTCAACTGGCTTCGTAAAAAAAAGAATGTCGGTTTGTTTAGTTTGCCCTATACGGTTCTAGTGGGAAGTGTTCAAGTGAGAATTGAGGCTTAGGGAGTAAAAGAAAGTGAGACGAAATGAATGGCCCATGTTCAACTTCATTTGGAACAATTTTGAGTAATCATATAAAACGTCCATTTTGCAGATGAAAAAAAGGTTAGAAATGAGGAAAAATTTCCTCAAATCCTAAAATGCGCCAATTACGAATTTAATTAAAATCCAAAAGGACAAGTTATTCAGTTATAATGTTTTCCGTACCTTAGACGATGGTTAACTATTAAAATTAGCCGGAATGTTGTCATGTCAGGTTGGCCGAGTGGTCTAAGGCGCCAGACTCAAGGTTAATACCTTCCCATTCGTGGGAATGAGTGTTCTGGTCCACTTATGTGGGCGTGGGTTCGAATCCCACATCTGACACCATATATTTTTGATCACTTTCTACACTTCATTTGTAACATGGTTTCATGAAATGGTCTTTTGCCAATTTGTTTACGGTTAAACCTTTAGTGTATAGAAAAAGCTATTACGAAAGAAAAAACCCTCATATGCGACATTTATGTTGTTAATATTCTTTCTTGTCCAAATCAGAGTGTCATAATTTAGTAAGGTTATCAATTGCTGAACGATCAGTGGATTGAAAATAGCTTATGTAAACTCAGTTTGAGGAAAGAGCCAAATGAATCCT
Organism: Mytilus trossulus; assembly: GCF_036588685.1. Classification (NCBI taxonomy): domain Eukaryota; kingdom Metazoa; phylum Mollusca; class Bivalvia; order Mytilida; family Mytilidae; genus Mytilus; species Mytilus trossulus. The sequence continues at coordinate 5,850,448 of NC_086382.1, forward strand.
CAATAATCAAAAATAGATTTTACATAGTGGGTAGAACGTTAAAACGGAGGAGTGAGTTTTTAGGGCGGGAGAAGAAATTGTTCACTCTTGAATGCTATCCTTTTCCCAAAGAACGCTGAATTAACTTCATGTTGGGTTTTTTTTAAGTTCGTGATTGGATTTTCCCAACCACCGTTCAATACGCCTGAAGTCCGTGCAAATGTATAGCCGACTGGTGTGTTCAAAATGCAAACGGAAAAAAATATAGGTACTGACTGAAAGCATCAAGTGCATGAAAGTAGATAATTCGCAATTTGTATTCAGTTGGAAACAGGTAATATATATCGTTCATTTGTAAGAATGTTTAAAAAAAAAAAAAAAAAAAACCACACACACACATCGTTCGCGTTCTTAGCTCTCTCTCTCTCTCTCTCTCTCTCTCTCTCAAAATACTTGACAGGGTCGGAAAGAGTCTTTCATTCTTTTGGATAGAAAAATTGAACTGTTCAGTAAAAAATTCTTGGCAGCGGTGGGATTCGAACCCACGCCTCAATGAGACTGGTGCCTAAAACCAGCGCCTTAGACCGCTCGGCCACGCTACCTTACGACTTTTCTGCTGATATTTTATGTATTTGTCAACTGGCTTCGTAAAAAAAAGAATGTCGGTTTGTTTAGTTTGCCCTATACGGTTCTAGTGGGAAGTGTTCAAGTGAGAATTGAGGCTTAGGGAGTAAAAGAAAGTGAGACGAAATGAATGGCCCATGTTCAACTTCATTTGGAACAATTTTGAGTAATCATATAAAACGTCCATTTTGCAGATGAAAAAAAGGTTAGAAATGAGGAAAAATTTCCTCAAATCCTAAAATGCGCCAATTACGAATTTAATTAAAATCCAAAAGGACAAGTTATTCAGTTATAATGTTTTCCGTACCTTAGACGATGGTTAACTATTAAAATTAGCCGGAATGTTGTCATGTCAGGTTGGCCGAGTGGTCTAAGGCGCCAGACTCAAGGTTAATACCTTCCCATTCGTGGGAATGAGTGTTCTGGTCCACTTATGTGGGCGTGGGTTCGAATCCCACATCTGACACCATATATTTTTGATCACTTTCTACACTTCATTTGTAACATGGTTTCATGAAATGGTCTTTTGCCAATTTGTTTACGGTTAAACCTTTAGTGTATAGAAAAAGCTATTACGAAAGAAAAAACCCTCATATGCGACATTTATGTTGTTAATATTCTTTCTTGTCCAAATCAGAGTGTCATAATTTAGTAAGGTTATCAATTGCTGAACGATCAGTGGATTGAAAATAGCTTATGTAAACTCAGTTTGAGGAAAGAGCCAAATGAATCCTCAATAATCAAAAATAGATTTTACATAGTGGGTAGAACGTTAAAACGGAGGAGTGAGTTTTTAGGGCGGGAGAAGAAATTGTTCACTCTTGAATGCTATCCTTTTCCCAAAGAACGCTGAATTAACTTCATGTTGGGTTTTTTTTAAGTTCGTGATTGGATTTTCCCAACCACCGTTCAATACGCCTGAAGTCCGTGCAAATGTATAGCCGACTGGTGTGTTCAAAATGCAAACGGAAAAAAATATAGGTACTGACTGAAAGCATCAAGTGCATGAAAGTAGATAATTCGCAATTTGTATTCAGTTGGAAACAGGTAATATATATCGTTCATTTGTAAGAATGTTTAAAAAAAAAAAAAAAAAAAACCACACACACACATCGTTCGCGTTCTTAGCTCTCTCTCTCTCTCTCTCTCTCTCTCTCTCAAAATACTTGACAGGGTCGGAAAGAGTCTTTCATTCTTTTGGATAGAAAAATTGAACTGTTCAGTAAAAAATTCTTGGCAGCGGTGGGATTCGAACCCACGCCTCAATGAGACTGGTGCCTAAAACCAGCGCCTTAGACCGCTCGGCCACGCTACCTTACGACTTTTCTGCTGATATTTTATGTATTTGTCAACTGGCTTCGTAAAAAAAAGAATGTCGGTTTGTTTAGTTTGCCCTATACGGTTCTAGTGGGAAGTGTTCAAGTGAGAATTGAGGCTTAGGGAGTAAAAGAAAGTGAGACGAAATGAATGGCCCATGTTCAACTTCATTTGGAACAATTTTGAGTAATCATATAAAACGTCCATTTTGCAGATGAAAAAAAGGTTAGAAATGAGGAAAAATTTCCTCAAATCCTAAAATGCGCCAATTACGAATTTAATTAAAATCCAAAAGGACAAGTTATTCAGTTATAATGTTTTCCGTACCTTAGACGATGGTTAACTATTAAAATTAGCCGGAATGTTGTCATGTCAGGTTGGCCGAGTGGTCTAAGGCGCCAGACTCAAGGTTATCCCATTCGTGGGAATGAGTGTTCTGGTCCACTTATGTGGGCGTGGGTTCGAATCCCACATCTGACACCATATATTTTTGATCACTTTCTACACTTCATTTGTAACATGGTTTCATGAAATGGTCTTTTGCCAATTTGTTTACGGTTAAACCTTTAGTGTATAGAAAAAGCTATTACGAAAGAAAAAACCCTCATATGCGACATTTATGTTGTTAATATTCTTTCTTGTCCAAATCAGAGTGTCATAATTTAGTAAGGTTATCAATTGCTGAACGATCAGTGGATTGAAAATAGCTTATGTAAACTCAGTTTGAGGAAAGAGCCAAATGAATCCTCAATAATCAAAAATAGATTTTACATAGTGGGTAGAACGTTAAAACGGAGGAGTGAGTTTTTAGGGCGGGAGAAGAAATTGTTCACTCTTGAATGCTATCCTTTTCCCAAAGAACGCTGAATTAACTTCATGTTGGGTTTTTTTTAAGTTCGTGATTGGATTTTCCCAACCACCGTTCAATACGCCTGAAGTCCGTGCAAATGTATAGCCGACTGGTGTGTGTGTTCAAAATGCAAACGGAAAAAAATATAGGTACTGACTGAAAGCATCAAGTGCATGAAAGTAGATAATTCGCAATTTGTATTCAGTTGGAAACAGGTAATATATATCGTTCATTTGTAAGAATGTTTAAAAAAAAAAAAAAAAAAACCACACACACACATCGTTCGCGTTCTTAGCTCTCTCTCTCTCTCTCTCTCTCTCTCTCTCAAAATACTTGACAGGGTCGGAAAGAGTCTTTCATTCTTTTGGATAGAAAAATTGAACTGTTCAGTAAAAAATTCTTGGCAGCGGTGGGATTCGAACCCACGCCTCAATGAGACTGGTGCCTAAAACCAGCGCCTTAGACCGCTCGGCCACGCTACCTTACGACTTTTCTGCTGATATTTTATGTATTTGTCAACTGGCTTCGTAAAAAAAAGAATGTCGGTTTGTTTAGTTTGCCCTATACGGTTCTAGTGGGAAGTGTTCAAGTGAGAATTGAGGCTTAGGGAGTAAAAGAAAGTGAGACGAAATGAATGGCCCATGTTCAACTTCATTTGGAACAATTTTGAGTAATCATATAAAACGTCCATTTTGCAGATGAAAAAAAGGTTAGAAATGAGGAAAAATTTCCTCAAATCCTAAAATGCGCCAATTACGAATTTAATTAAAATCCAAAAGGACAAGTTATTCAGTTATAATGTTTTCCGTACCTTAGACGATGGTTAACTATTAAAATTAGCCGGAATGTTGTCATGTCAGGTTGGCCGAGTGGTCTAAGGCGCCAGACTCAAGGTTAATACCTTCCCATTCGTGGGAATGAGTGTTCTGGTCCACTTATGTGGGCGTGGGTTCGAATCCCACATCTGACACCATATATTTTTGATCACTTTCTACACTTCATTTGTAACATGGTTTCATGAAATGGTCTTTTGCCAATTTGTTTACGGTTAAACCTTTAGTGTATAGAAAAAGCTATTACGAAAGAAAAAACCCTCATATGCGACATTTATGTTGTTAATATTCTTTCTTCAACTTCATTTGGAACAATTTTGAGTAATCATATAAAACGTCCATTTTGCAGATGAAAAAAAGGTTAGAAATGAGGAAAAATTTCCTCAAATCCTAAAATGCGCCAATTACGAATTTAATTAAAATCCAAAAGGACAAGTTATTCAGTTATAATGTTTTCCGTACCTTAGACGATGGTTAACTATTAAAATTAGCCGGAATGTTGTCATGTCAGGTTGGCCGAGTGGTCTAAGGCGCCAGACTCAAGGTTAATACCTTCCCATTCGTGGGAATGAGTGTTCTGGTCCACTTATGTGGGCGTGGGTTCGAATCCCACATCTGACACCATATATTTTTGATCACTTTCTACACTTCATTTGTAACATGGTTTCATGAAATGGTCTTTTGCCAATTTGTTTACGGTTAAACCTTTAGTGTATAGAAAAAGCTATTACGAAAGAAAAAACCCTCATATGCGACATTTATGTTGTTAATATTCTTTCTTGTCCAAATCAGAGTGTCATAATTTAGTAAGGTTATCAATTGCTGAACGATCAGTGGATTGAAAATAGCTTATGTAAACTCAGTTTGAGGAAAGAGCCAAATGAATCCTCAATAATCAAAAATAGATTTTACATAGTGGGTAGAACGTTAAAACGGAGGAGTGAGTTTTTAGGGCGGGAGAAGAAATTGTTCACTCTTGAATGCTATCCTTTTCCCAAAGAACGCTGAATTAACTTCATGTTGGGTTTTTTTTAAGTTCGTGATTGGATTTTCCCAACCACCGTTCAATACGCCTGAAGTCCGTGCAAATGTATAGCCGACTGGTGTGTTCAAAATGCAAACGGAAAAAAATATAGGTACTGACTGAAAGCATCAAGTGCATGAAAGTAGATAATTCGCAATTTGTATTCAGTTGGAAACAGGTAATATATATCGTTCATTTGTAAGAATGTTTAAAAAAAAAAAAAAAAAAACCACACACACACATCGTTCGCGTTCTTAGCTCTCTCTCTCTCTCTCTCTCTCTCTCTCAAAATACTTGACAGGGTCGGAAAGAGTCTTTCATTCTTTTGGATAGAAAAATTGAACTGTTCAGTAAAAAATTCTTGGCAGCGGTGGGATTCGAACCCACGCCTCAATGAGACTGGTGCCTAAAACCAGCGCCTTAGACCGCTCGGCCACGCTACCTTACGACTTTTCTGCTGATATTTTATGTATTTGTCAACTGGCTTCGTAAAAAAAAGAATGTCGGTTTGTTTAGTTTGCCCTATACGGTTCTAGTGGGAAGTGTTCAAGTGAGAATTGAGGCTTAGGGAGTAAAAGAAAGTGAGACGAAATGAATGGCCCATGTTCAACTTCATTTGGAACAATTTTGAGTAATCATATAAAACGTCCATTTTGCAGATGAAAAAAAGGTTAGAAATGAGGAAAAATTTCCTCAAATCCTAAAATGCGCCAATTACGAATTTAATTAAAATCCAAAAGGACAAGTTATTCAGTTATAATGTTTTCCGTACCTTAGACGATGGTTAACTATTAAAATTAGCCGGAATGTTGTCATGTCAGGTTGGCCGAGTGGTCTAAGGCGCCAGACTCAAGGTTAATACCTTCCCATTCGTGGGAATGAGTGTTCTGGTCCACTTATGTGGGCGTGGGTTCGAATCCCACATCTGACACCATATATTTTTGATCACTTTCTACACTTCATTTGTAACATGGTTTCATGAAATGGTCTTTTGCCAATTTGTTTACGGTTAAACCTTTAGTGTATAGAAAAAGCTATTACGAAAGAAAAAACCCTCATATGCGACATTTATGTTGTTAATATTCTTTCTTGTCCAAATCAGAGTGTCATAATTTAGTAAGGTTATCAATTGCTGAACGATCAGTGGATTGAAAATAGCTTATGTAAACTCAGTTTGAGGAAAGAGCCAAATGAATCCTCAATAATCAAAAATAGATTTTACATAGTGGGTAGAACGTTAAAACGGAGGAGTGAGTTTTTAGGGCGGGAGAAGAAATTGTTCACTCTTGAATGCTATCCTTTTCCCAAAGAACGCTGAATTAACTTCATGTTGGGTTTTTTTTAAGTTCGTGATTGGATTTTCCCAACCACCGTTCAATACGCCTGAAGTCCGTGCAAATGTATAGCCGACTGGTGTGTTCAAAATGCAAACGGAAAAAAATATAGGTACTGACTGAAAGCATCAAGTGCATGAAAGTAGATAATTCGCAATTTGTATTCAGTTGGAAACAGGTAATATATATCGTTCATTTGTAAGAATGTTTAAAAAAAAAAAAAAAAAAACCACACACACACATCGTTCGCGTTCTTAGCTCTCTCTCTCTCTCTCTCTCTCTCTCTCTCAAAATACTTGACAGGGTCGGAAAGAGTCTTTCATTCTTTTGGATAGAAAAATTGAACTGTTCAGTAAAAAATTCTTGGCAGCGGTGGGATTCGAACCCACGCCTCAATGAGACTGGTGCCTAAAACCAGCGCCTTAGACCGCTCGGCCACGCTACCTTACGACTTTTCTGCTGATATTTTATGTATTTGTCAACTGGCTTCGTAAAAAAAAGAATGTCGGTTTGTTTAGTTTGCCCTATACGGTTCTAGTGGGAAGTGTTCAAGTGAGAATTGAGGCTTAGGGAGTAAAAGAAAGTGAGACGAAATGAATGGCCCATGTTCAACTTCATTTGGAACAATTTTGAGTAATCATATAAAACGTCCATTTTGCAGATGAAAAAAAGGTTAGAAATGAGGAAAAATTTCCTCAAATCCTAAAATGCGCCAATTACGAATTTAATTAAAATCCAAAAGGACAAGTTATTCAGTTATAATGTTTTCCGTACCTTAGACGATGGTTAACTATTAAAATTAGCCGGAATGTTGTCATGTCAGGTTGGCCGAGTGGTCTAAGGCGCCAGACTCAAGGTTAATACCTTCCCATTCGTGGGAATGAGTGTTCTGGTCCACTTATGTGGGCGTGGGTTCGAATCCCACATCTGACACCATATATTTTTGATCACTTTCTACACTTCATTTGTAACATGGTTTCATGAAATGGTCTTTTGCCAATTTGTTTACGGTTAAACCTTTAGTGTATAGAAAAAGCTATTACGAAAGAAAAAACCCTCATATGCGACATTTATGTTGTTAATATTCTTTCTTGTCCAAATCAGAGTGTCATAATTTAGTAAGGTTATCAATTGCTGAACGATCAGTGGATTGAAAATAGCTTATGTAAACTCAGTTTGAGGAAAGAGCCAAATGAATCCTCAATAATCAAAAATAGATTTTACATAGTGGGTAGAACGTTAAAACGGAGGAGTGAGTTTTTAGGGCGGGAGAAGAAATTGTTCACTCTTGAATGCTATCCTTTTCCCAAAGAACGCTGAATTAACTTCATGTTGGGTTTTTTTTAAGTTCGTGATTGGATTTTCCCAACCACCGTTCAATACGCCTGAAGTCCGTGCAAATGTATAGCCGACTGGTGTGTTCAAAATGCAAACGGAAAAAAATATAGGTACTGACTGAAAGCATCAAGTGCATGAAAGTAGATAATTCGCAATTTGTATTCAGTTGGAAACAGGTAATATATATCGTTCATTTGTAAGAATGTTTAAAAAAAAAAAAAAAAAAACCACACACACACATCGTTCGCGTTCTTAGCTCTCTCTCTCTCTCTCTCTCTCTCTCTCTCAAAATACTTGACAGGGTCGGAAAGAGTCTTTCATTCTTTTGGATAGAAAAATTGAACTGTTCAGTAAAAAATTCTTGGCAGCGGTGGGATTCGAACCCACGCCTCAATGAGACTGGTGCCTAAAACCAGCGCCTTAGACCGCTCGGCCACGCTACCTTACGACTTTTCTGCTGATATTTTATGTATTTGTCAACTGGCTTCGTAAAAAAAAGAATGTCGGTTTGTTTAGTTTGCCCTATACGGTTCTAGTGGGAAGTGTTCAAGTGAGAATTGAGGCTTAGGGAGTAAAAGAAAGTGAGACGAAATGAATGGCCCATGTTCAACTTCATTTGGAACAATTTTGAGTAATCATATAAAACGTCCATTTTGCAGATGAAAAAAAGGTTAGAAATGAGGAAAAATTTCCTCAAATCCTAAAATGCGCCAATTACGAATTTAATTAAAATCCAAAAGGACAAGTTATTCAGTTATAATGTTTTCCGTACCTTAGACGATGGTTAACTATTAAAATTAGCCGGAATGTTGTCATGTCAGGTTGGCCGAGTGGTCTAAGGCGCCAGACTCAAGGTTAATACCTTCCCATTCGTGGGAATGAGTGTTCTGGTCCACTTATGTGGGCGTGGGTTCGAATCCCACATCTGACACCATATATTTTTGATCACTTTCTACACTTCATTTGTAACATGGTTTCATGAAATGGTCTTTTGCCAATTTGTTTACGGTTAAACCTTTAGTGTATAGAAAAAGCTATTACGAAAGAAAAAACCCTCATATGCGACATTTATGTTGTTAATATTCTTTCTTGTCCAAATCAGAGTGTCATAATTTAGTAAGGTTATCAATTGCTGAACGATCAGTGGATTGAAAATAGCTTATGTAAACTCAGTTTGAGGAAAGAGCCAAATGAATCCTCAATAATCAAAAATAGATTTTACATAGTGGGTAGAACGTTAAAACGGAGGAGTGAGTTTTTAGGGCGGGAGAAGAAATTGTTCACTCTTGAATGCTATCCTTTTCCCAAAGAACGCTGAATTAACTTCATGTTGGGTTTTTTTTAAGTTCGTGATTGGATTTTCCCAACCACCGTTCAATACGCCTGAAGTCCGTGCAAATGTATAGCCGACTGGTGTGTTCAAAATGCAAACGGAAAAAAATATAGGTACTGACTGAAAGCATCAAGTGCATGAAAGTAGATAATTCGCAATTTGTATTCAGTTGGAAACAGGTAATATATATCGTTCATTTGTAAGAATGTTTAAAAAAAAAAAAAAAAAAACCACACACACACATCGTTCGCGTTCTTAGCTCTCTCTCTCTCTCTCTCTCTCTCTCTCTCTCAAAATACTTGACAGGGTCGGAAAGAGTCTTTCATTCTTTTGGATAGAAAAATTGAACTGTTCAGTAAAAAATTCTTGGCAGCGGTGGGATTCGAACCCACGCCTCAATGAGACTGGTGCCTAAAACCAGCGCCTTAGACCGCTCGGCCACGCTACCTTACGACTTTTCTGCTGATATTTTATGTATTTGTCAACTGGCTTCGTAAAAAAAAGAATGTCGGTTTGTTTAGTTTGCCCTATACGGTTCTAGTGGGAAGTGTTCAAGTGAGAATTGAGGCTTAGGGAGTAAAAGAAAGTGAGACGAAATGAATGGCCCATGTTCAACTTCATTTGGAACAATTTTGAGTAATCATATAAAACGTCCATTTTGCAGATGAAAAAAAGGTTAGAAATGAGGAAAAATTTCCTCAAATCCTAAAATGCGCCAATTACGAATTTAATTAAAATCCAAAAGGACAAGTTATTCAGTTATAATGTTTTCCGTACCTTAGACGATGGTTAACTATTAAAATTAGCCGGAATGTTGTCATGTCAGGTTGGCCGAGTGGTCTAAGGCGCCAGACTCAAGGTTAATACCTTCCCATTCGTGGGAATGAGTGTTCTGGTCCACTTATGTGGGCGTGGGTTCGAATCCCACATCTGACACCATATATTTTTGATCACTTTCTACACTTCATTTGTAACATGGTTTCATGAAATGGTCTTTTGCCAATTTGTTTACGGTTAAACCTTTAGTGTATAGAAAAAGCTATTACGAAAGAAAAAACCCTCATATGCGACATTTATGTTGTTAATATTCTTTCTTGTCCAAATCAGAGTGTCATAATTTAGTAAGGTTATCAATTGCTGAACGATCAGTGGATTGAAAATAGCTTATGTAAACTCAGTTTGAGGAAAGAGCCAAATGAATCCTCAATAATCAAAAATAGATTTTACATAGTGGGTAGAACGTTAAAACGGAGGAGTGAGTTTTTAGGGCGGGAGAAGAAATTGTTCACTCTTGAATGCTATCCTTTTCCCAAAGAACGCTGAATTAACTTCATGTTGGGTTTTTTTTAAGTTCGTGATTGGATTTTCCCAACCACCGTTCAATACGCCTGAAGTCCGTGCAAATGTATAGCCGACTGGTGTGTTCAAAATGCAAACGGAAAAAAATATAGGTACTGACTGAAAGCATCAAGTGCATGAAAGTAGATAATTCGCAATTTGTATTCAGTTGGAAACAGGTAATATATATCGTTCATTTGTAAGAATGTTTAAAAAAAAAAAAAAAAAACCACACACACACATCGTTCGCGTTCTTAGCTCTCTCTCTCTCTCTCTCTCTCTCTCTCAAAATACTTGACAGGGTCGGAAAGAGTCTTTCATTCTTTTGGATAGAAAAATTGAACTGTTCAGTAAAAAATTCTTGGCAGCGGTGGGATTCGAACCCACGCCTCAATGAGACTGGTGCCTAAAACCAGCGCCTTAGACCGCTCGGCCACGCTACCTTACGACTTTTCTGCTGATATTTTATGTATTTGTCAACTGGCTTCGTAAAAAAAAGAATGTCGGTTTGTTTAGTTTGCCCTATACGGTTCTAGTGGGAAGTGTTCAAGTGAGAATTGAGGCTTAGGGAGTAAAAGAAAGTGAGACGAAATGAATGGCCCATGTTCAACTTCATTTGGAACAATTTTGAGTAATCATATAAAACGTCCATTTTGCAGATGAAAAAAAGGTTAGAAATGAGGAAAAATTTCCTCAAATCCTAAAATGCGCCAATTACGAATTTAATTAAAATCCAAAAGGACAAGTTATTCAGTTATAATGTTTTCCGTACCTTAGACGATGGTTAACTATTAAAATTAGCCGGAATGTTGTCATGTCAGGTTGGCCGAGTGGTCTAAGGCGCCAGACTCAAGGTTAATACCTTCCCATTCGTGGGAATGAGTGTTCTGGTCCACTTATGTGGGTGTGGGTTCGAATCCCACATCTGACACCATATATTTTTGATCACTTTCTACACTTCATTTGTAACATGGTTTCATGAAATGGTCTTTTGCCAATTTGTTTACGGTTAAACCTTTAGTGTATAGAAAAAGCTATTACGAAAGAAAAAACCCTCATATGCGACATTTATGTTGTTAATATTCTTTCTTGTCCAAATCAGAGTGTCATAATTTAGTAAGGTTATCAATTGCTGAACGATCAGTGGATTGAAAATAGCTTATGTAAACTCAGTTTGAGGAAAGAGCCAAATGAATCCTCAATAATCAAAAATAGATTTTACATAGTGGGTAGAACGTTAAAACGGAGGAGTGAGTTTTTAGGGCGGGAGAAGAAATTGTTCACTCTTGAATGCTATCCTTTTCCCAAAGAACGCTGAATTAACTTCATGTTGGGTTTTTTTTAAGTTCGTGATTGGATTTTCCCAACCACCGTTCAATACGCCTGAAGTCCGTGCAAATGTATAGCCGACTGGTGTGTTCAAAATGCAAACGGAAAAAAATATAGGTACTGACTGAAAGCATCAAGTGCATGAAAGTAGATAATTCGCAATTTGTATTCAGTTGGAAACAGGTAATATATATCGTTCATTTGTAAGAATGTTTAAAAAAAAAAAAAAAAAAACCACACACACACATCGTTCGCGTTCTTAGCTCTCTCTCTCTCTCTCTCTCTCTCTCTCTCTCAAAATACTTGACAGGGTCGGAAAGAGTCTTTCATTCTTTTGGATAGAAAAATTGAACTGTTCAGTAAAAAATTCTTGGCAGCGGTGGGATTCGAACCCACGCCTCAATGAGACTGGTGCCTAAAACCAGCGCCTTAGACCGCTCGGCCACGCTACCTTACGACTTTTCTGCTGATATTTTATGTATTTGTCAACTGGCTTCGTAAAAAAAAGAATGTCGGTTTGTTTAGTTTGCCCTATACGGTTCTAGTGGGAAGTGTTCAAGTGAGAATTGAGGCTTAGGGAGTAAAAGAAAGTGAGACGAAATGAATGGCCCATGTTCAACTTCATTTGGAACAATTTTGAGTAATCATATAAAACGTCCATTTTGCAGATGAAAAAAAGGTTAGAAATGAGGAAAAATTTCCTCAAATCCTAAAATGCGCCAATTACGAATTTAATTAAAATCCAAAAGGACAAGTTATTCAGTTATAATGTTTTCCGTACCTTAGACGATGGTTAACTATTAAAATTAGCCGGAATGTTGTCATGTCAGGTTGGCCGAGTGGTCTAAGGCGCCAGACTCAAGGTTAATACCTTCCCATTCGTGGGAATGAGTGTTCTGGTCCACTTATGTGGGCGTGGGTTCGAATCCCACATCTGACACCATATATTTTTGATCACTTTCTACACTTCATTTGTAACATGGTTTCATGAAATGGTCTTTTGCCAATTTGTTTACGGTTAAACCTTTAGTGTATAGAAAAAGCTATTACGAAAGAAAAAACCCTCATATGCGACATTTATGTTGTTAATATTCTTTCTTGTCCAAATCAGAGTGTCATAATTTAGTAAGGTTATCAATTGCTGAACGATCAGTGGATTGAAAATAGCTTATGTAAACTCAGTTTGAGGAAAGAGCCAAATGAATCCTCAATAATCAAAAATAGATTTTACATAGTGGGTAGAACGTTAAAACGGAGGAGTGAGTTTTTAGGGCGGGAGAAGAAATTGTTCACTCTTGAATGCTATCCTTTTCCCAAAGAACGCTGAATTAACTTCATGTTGGGTTTTTTTTAAGTTCGTGATTGGATTTTCCCAACCACCGTTCAATACGCCTGAAGTCCGTGCAAATGTATAGCCGACTGGTGTGTTCAAAATGCAAACGGAAAAAAATATAGGTACTGACTGAAAGCATCAAGTGCATGAAAGTAGATAATTCGCAATTTGTATTCAGTTGGAAACAGGTAATATATATCGTTCATTTGTAAGAATGTTTAAAAAAAAAAAAAAAAAAACCACACACACACATCGTTCGCGTTCTTAGCTCTCTCTCTCTCTCTCTCTCTCTCTCAAAATACTTGACAGGGTCGGAAAGAGTCTTTCATTCTTTTGGATAGAAAAATTGAACTGTTCAGTAAAAAATTCTTGGCAGCGGTGGGATTCGAACCCACGCCTCAATGAGACTGGTGCCTAAAACCAGCGCCTTAGACCGCTCGGCCACGCTACCTTACGACTTTTCTGCTGATATTTTATGTATTTGTCAACTGGCTTCGTAAAAAAAAGAATGTCGGTTTGTTTAGTTTGCCCTATACGGTTCTAGTGGGAAGTGTTCAAGTGAGAATTGAGGCTTAGGGAGTAAAAGAAAGTGAGACGAAATGAATGGCCCATGTTCAACTTCATTTGGAACAATTTTGAGTAATCATATAAAACGTCCATTTTGCAGATGAAAAAAAGGTTAGAAATGAGGAAAAATTTCCTCAAATCCTAAAATGCGCCAATTACGAATTTAATTAAAATCCAAAAGGACAAGTTATTCAGTTATAATGTTTTCCGTACCTTAGACGATGGTTAACTATTAAAATTAGCCGGAATGTTGTCATGTCAGGTTGGCCGAGTGGTCTAAGGCGCCAGACTCAAGGTTAATACCTTCCCATTCGTGGGAATGAGTGTTCTGGTCCACTTATGTGGGCGTGGGTTCGAATCCCACATCTGACACCATATATTTTTGATCACTTTCTACACTTCATTTGTAACATGGTTTCATGAAATGGTCTTTTGCCAATTTGTTTACGGTTAAACCTTTAGTGTATAGAAAAAGCTATTACGAAAGAAAAAACCCTCATATGCGACATTTATGTTGTTAATATTCTTTCTTGTCCAAATCAGAGTGTCATAATTTAGTAAGGTTATCAATTGCTGAACGATCAGTGGATTGAAAATAGCTTATGTAAACTCAGTTTGAGGAAAGAGCCAAATGAATCCTCAATAATCAAAAATAGATTTTACATAGTGGGTAGAACGTTAAAACGGAGGAGTGAGTTTTTAGGGCGGGAGAAGAAATTGTTCACTCTTGAATGCTATCCTTTTCCCAAAGAACGCTGAATTAACTTCATGTTGGGTTTTTTTTAAGTTCGTGATTGGATTTTCCCAACCACCGTTCAATACGCCTGAAGTCCGTGCAAATGTATAGCCGACTGGTGTGTTCAAAATGCAAACGGAAAAAAATATAGGTACTGACTGAAAGCATCAAGTGCATGAAAGTAGATAATTCGCAATTTGTATTCAGTTGGAAACAGGTAATATATATCGTTCATTTGTAAGAATGTTTAAAAAAAAAAAAAAAAAAACCACACACACACATCGTTCGCGTTCTTAGCTCTCTCTCTCTCTCTCTCTCTCTCTCTCTCTCAAAATACTTGACAGGGTCGGAAAGAGTCTTTCATTCTTTTGGATAGAAAAATTGAACTGTTCAGTAAAAAATTCTTGGCAGCGGTGGGATTCGAACCCACGCCTCAATGAGACTGGTGCCTAAAACCAGCGCCTTAGACCGCTCGGCCACGCTACCTTACGACTTTTCTGCTGATATTTTATGTATTTGTCAACTGGCTTCGTAAAAAAAAGAATGTCGGTTTGTTTAGTTTGCCCTATACGGTTCTAGTGGGAAGTGTTCAAGTGAGAATTGAGGCTTAGGGAGTAAAAGAAAGTGAGACGAAATGAATGGCCCATGTTCAACTTCATTTGGAACAATTTTGAGTAATCATATAAAACGTCCATTTTGCAGATGAAAAAAAGGTTAGAAATGAGGAAAAATTTCCTCAAATCCTAAAATGCGCCAATTACGAATTTAATTAAAATCCAAAAGGACAAGTTATTCAGTTATAATGTTTTCCGTACCTTAGACGATGGTTAACTATTAAAATTAGCCGGAATGTTGTCATGTCAGGTTGGCCGAGTGGTCTAAGGCGCCAGACTCAAGGTTAATACCTTCCCATTCGTGGGAATGAGTGTTCTGGTCCACTTATGTGGGCGTGGGTTCGAATCCCACATCTGACACCATATATTTTTGATCACTTTCTACACTTCATTTGTAACATGGTTTCATGAAATGGTCTTTTGCCAATTTGTTTACGGTTAAACCTTTAGTGTATAGAAAAAGCTATTACGAAAGAAAAAACCCTCATATGCGACATTTATGTTGTTAATATTCTTTCTTGTCCAAATCAGAGTGTCATAATTTAGTAAGGTTATCAATTGCTGAACGATCAGTGGATTGAAAATAGCTTATGTAAACTCAGTTTGAGGAAAGAGCCAAATGAATCCTCAATAATCAAAAATAGATTTTACATAGTGGGTAGAACGTTAAAACGGAGGAGTGAGTTTTTAGGGCGGGAGAAGAAATTGTTCACTCTTGAATGCTATCCTTTTCCCAAAGAACGCTGAATTAACTTCATGTTGGGTTTTTTTTAAGTTCGTGATTGGATTTTCCCAACCACCGTTCAATACGCCTGAAGTCCGTGCAAATGTATAGCCGACTGGTGTGTTCAAAATGCAAACGGAAAAAAATATAGGTACTGACTGAAAGCATCAAGTGCATGAAAGTAGATAATTCGCAATTTGTATTCAGTTGGAAACAGGTAATATATATCGTTCATTTGTAAGAATGTTTAAAAAAAAAAAAAAAAAAACCACACACACACATCGTTCGCGTTCTTAGCTCTCTCTCTCTCTCTCTCTCTCTCTCTCTCAAAATACTTGACAGGGTCGGAAAGAGTCTTTCATTCTTTTGGATAGAAAAATTGAACTGTTCAGTAAAAAATTCTTGGCAGCGGTGGGATTCGAACCCACGCCTCAATGAGACTGGTGCCTAAAACCAGCGCCTTAGACCGCTCGGCCACGCTACCTTACGACTTTTCTGCTGATATTTTATGTATTTGTCAACTGGCTTCGTAAAAAAAAGAATGTCGGTTTGTTTAGTTTGCCCTATACGGTTCTAGTGGGAAGTGTTCAAGTGAGAATTGAGGCTTAGGGAGTAAAAGAAAGTGAGACGAAATGAATGGCCCATGTTCAACTTCATTTGGAACAATTTTGAGTAATCATATAAAACGTCCATTTTGCAGATGAAAAAAAGGTTAGAAATGAGGAAAAATTTCCTCAAATCCTAAAATGCGCCAATTACGAATTTAATTAAAATCCAAAAGGACAAGTTATTCAGTTATAATGTTTTCCGTACCTTAGACGATGGTTAACTATTAAAATTAGCCGGAATGTTGTCATGTCAGGTTGGCCGAGTGGTCTAAGGCGCCAGACTCAAGGTTAATACCTTCCCATTCGTGGGAATGAGTGTTCTGGTCCACTTATGTGGGCGTGGGTTCGAATCCCACATCTGACACCATATATTTTTGATCACTTTCTACACTTCATTTGTAACATGGTTTCATGAAATGGTCTTTTGCCAATTTGTTTACGGTTAAACCTTTAGTGTATAGAAAAAGCTATTACGAAAGAAAAAACCCTCATATGCGACATTTATGTTGTTAATATTCTTTCTTGTCCAAATCAGAGTGTCATAATTTAGTAAGGTTATCAATTGCTGAACGATCAGTGGATTGAAAATAGCTTATGTAAACTCAGTTTGAGGAAAGAGCCAAATGAATCCTCAATAATCAAAAATAGATTTTACATAGTGGGTAGAACGTTAAAACGGAGGAGTGAGTTTTTAGGGCGGGAGAAGAAATTGTTCACTCTTGAATGCTATCCTTTTCCCAAAGAACGCTGAATTAACTTCATGTTGGGTTTTTTTTAAGTTCGTGATTGGATTTTCCCAACCACCGTTCAATACGCCTGAAGTCCGTGCAAATGTATAGCCGACTGGTGTGTTCAAAATGCAAACGGAAAAAAATATAGGTACTGACTGAAAGCATCAAGTGCATGAAAGTAGATAATTCGCAATTTGTATTCAGTTGGAAACAGGTAATATATATCGTTCATTTGTAAGAATGTTTAAAAAAAAAAAAAAAAAAACCACACACACACATCGTTCGCGTTCTTAGCTCTCTCTCTCTCTCTCTCTCTCTCTCTCAAAATACTTGACAGGGTCGGAAAGAGTCTTTCATTCTTTTGGATAGAAAAATTGAACTGTTCAGTAAAAAATTCTTGGCAGCGGTGGGATTCGAACCCACGCCTCAATGAGACTGGTGCCTAAAACCAGCGCCTTAGACCGCTCGGCCACGCTACCTTACGACTTTTCTGCTGATATTTTATGTATTTGTAAACTGGCTTCGTAAAAAAAAGAATGTCGGTTTGTTTAGTTTGCCCTATACGGTTCTAGTGGGAAGTGTTCAAGTGAGAATTGAGGCTTAGGGAGTAAAAGAAAGTGAGACGAAATGAATGGCCCATGTTCAACTTCATTTGGAACAATTTTGAGTAATCATATAAAACGTCCATTTTGCAGATGAAAAAAAGGTTAGAAATGAGGAAAAATTTCCTCAAATCCTAAAATGCGCCAATTACGAATTTAATTAAAATCCAAAAGGACAAGTTATTCAGTTATAATGTTTTCCGTACCTTAGACGATGGTTAACTATTAAAATTAGCCGGAATGTTGTCATGTCAGGTTGGCCGAGTGGTCTAAGGCGCCAGACTCAAGGTTAATACCTTCCCATTCGTGGGAATGAGTGTTCTGGTCCACTTATGTGGGCGTGGGTTCGAATCCCACATCTGACACCATATATTTTTGATCACTTTCTACACTTCATTTGTAACATGGTTTCATGAAATGGTCTTTTGCCAATTTGTTTACGGTTAAACCTTTAGTGTATAGAAAAAGCTATTACGAAAGAAAAAACCCTCATATGCGACATTTATGTTGTTAATATTCTTTCTTGTCCAAATCAGAGTGTCATAATTTAGTAAGGTTATCAATTGCTGAACGATCAGTGGATTGAAAATAGCTTATGTAAACTCAGTTTGAGGAAAGAGCCAAATGAATCCTCAATAATCAAAAATAGATTTTACATAGTGGGTAGAACGTTAAAACGGAGGAGTGAGTTTTTAGGGCGGGAGAAGAAATTGTTCACTCTTGAATGCTATCCTTTTCCCAAAGAACGCTGAATTAACTTCATGTTGGGTTTTTTTTAAGTTCGTGATTGGATTTTCCCAACCACCGTTCAATACGCCTGAAGTCCGTGCAAATGTATAGCCGACTGGTGTGTTCAAAATGCAAACGGAAAAAAATATAGGTACTGACTGAAAGCATCAAGTGCATGAAAGTAGATAATTCGCAATTTGTATTCAGTTGGAAACAGGTAATATATATCGTTCATTTGTAAGAATGTTTAAAAAAAAAAAAAAAAAAACCACACACACACATCGTTCGCGTTCTTAGCTCTCTCTCTCTCTCTCTCTCTCTCTCTCTCACAAAATACTTGACAGGGTCGGAAAGAGTCTTTCATTCTTTTGGATAGAAAAATTGAACTGTTCAGTAAAAAATTCTTGGCAGCGGTGGGATTCGAACCCACGCCTCAATGAGACTGGTGCCTAAAACCAGCGCCTTAGACCGCTCGGCCACGCTACCTTACGACTTTTCTGCTGATATTTTATGTATTTGTCAACTGGCTTCGTAAAAAAAAGAATGTCGGTTTGTTTAGTTTGCCCTATACGGTTCTAGTGGGAAGTGTTCAAGTGAGAATTGAGGCTTAGGGAGTAAAAGAAAGTGAGACGAAATGAATGGCCCATGTTCAACTTCATTTGGAACAATTTTGAGTAATCATATAAAACGTCCATTTTGCAGATGAAAAAAAGGTTAGAAATGAGGAAAAATTTCCTCAAATCCTAAAATGCGCCAATTACGAATTTAATTAAAATCCAAAAGGACAAGTTATTCAGTTATAATGTTTTCCGTACCTTAGACGATGGTTAACTATTAAAATTAGCCGGAATGTTGTCATGTCAGGTTGGCCGAGTGGTCTAAGGCGCCAGACTCAAGGTTAATACCTTCCCATTCGTGGGAATGAGTGTTCTGGTCCACTTATGTGGGCGTGGGTTCGAATCCCACATCTGACACCATATATTTTTGATCACTTTCTACACTTCATTTGTAACATGGTTTCATGAAATGGTCTTTTGCCAATTTGTTTACGGTTAAACCTTTAGTGTATAGAAAAAGCTATTACGAAAGAAAAAACCCTCATATGCGACATTTATGTTGTTAATATTCTTTCTTGTCCAAATCAGAGTGTCATAATTTAGTAAGGTTATCAATTGCTGAACGATCAGTGGATTGAAAATAGCTTATGTAAACTCAGTTTGAGGAAAGAGCCAAATGAATCCTCAATAATCAAAAATAGATTTTACATAGTGGGTAGAACGTTAAAACGGAGGAGTGAGTTTTTAGGGCGGGAGAAGAAATTGTTCACTCTTGAATGCTATCCTTTTCCCAAAGAACGCTGAATTAACTTCATGTTGGGTTTTTTTTAAGTTCGTGATTGGATTTTCCCAACCACCGTTCAATACGCCTGAAGTCCGTGCAAATGTATAGCCGACTGGTGTGTTCAAAATGCAAACGGAAAAAAATATAGGTACTGACTGAAAGCATCAAGTGCATGAAAGTAGATAATTCGCAATTTGTATTCAGTTGGAAACAGGTAATATATATCGTTCATTTGTAAGAATGTTTAAAAAAAACAAAAAAAAAACCACACACACACATCGTTCGCGTTCTTAGCTCTCTCTCTCTCTCTCTCTCTCTCTCTCACAAAATACTTGACAGGGTCGGAAAGAGTCTTTCATTCTTTTGGATAGAAAAATTGAACTGTTCAGTAAAAAATTCTTGGCAGCGGTGGGATTCGAACCCACGCCTCAATGAGACTGGTGCCTAAAACCAGCGCCTTAGACCGCTCGGCCACGCTACCTTACGACTTTTCTGCTGATATTTTATGTATTTGTCAACTGGCTTCGTAAAAAAAAGAATGTCGGTTTGTTTAGTTTGCCCTATACGGTTCTAGTGGGAAGTGTTCAAGTGAGAATTGAGGCTTAGGGAGTAAAAGAAAGTGAGACGAAATGAATGGCCCATGTTCAACTTCATTTGGAACAATTTTGAGTAATCATATAAAACGTCCATTTTGCAGATGAAAAAAAGGTTAGAAATGAGGAAAAATTTCCTCAAATCCTAAAATGCGCCAATTACGAATTTAATTAAAATCCAAAAGGACAAGTTATTCAGTTATAATGTTTTCCGTACCTTAGACGATGGTTAACTATTAAAATTAGCCGGAATGTTGTCATGTCAGGTTGGCCGAGTGGTCTAAGGCGCCAGACTCAAGGTTAATACCTTCCCATTCGTGGGAATGAGTGTTCTGGTCCACTTATGTGGGCGTGGGTTCGAATCCCACATCTGACACCATATATTTTTGATCACTTTCTACACTTCATTTGTAACATGGTTTCATGAAATGGTCTTTTGCCAATTTGTTTACGGTTAAACCTTTAGTGTATAGAAAAAGCTATTACGAAAGAAAAAACCCTCATATGCGACATTTATGTTGTTAATATTCTTTCTTGTCCAAATCAGAGTGTCATAATTTAGTAAGGTTATCAATTGCTGAACGATCAGTGGATTGAAAATAGCTTATGTAAACTCAGTTTGAGGAAAGAGCCAAATGAATCCTCAATAATCAAAAATAGATTTTACATAGTGGGTAGAACGTTAAAACGGAGGAGTGAGTTTTTAGGGCGGGAGAAGAAATTGTTCACTCTTGAATGCTATCCTTTTCCCAAAGAACGCTGAATTAACTTCATGTTGGGTTTTTTTTAAGTTCGTGATTGGATTTTCCCAACCACCGTTCAATACGCCTGAAGTCCGTGCAAATGTATAGCCGACTGGTGTGTTCAAAATGCAAACGGAAAAAAATATAGGTACTGACTGAAAGCATCAAGTGCATGAAAGTAGATAATTCGCAATTTGTATTCAGTTGGAAACAGGTAATATATATCGTTCATTTGTAAGAATGTTTAAAAAAAAAAAAAAAAAAAACACACACACACATCGTTCGCGTTCTTAGCTCTCTCTCTCTCTCTCTCTCTCTCTCTCTCAAAATACTTGACAGGGTCGGAAAGAGTCTTTCATTCTTTTGGATAGAAAAATTGAACTGTTCAGTAAAAAATTCTTGGCAGCGGTGGGATTCGAACCCACGCCTCAATGAGACTGGTGCCTAAAACCAGCGCCTTAGACCGCTCGGCCACGCTACCTTACGACTTTTCTGCTGATATTTTATGTATTTGTCAACTGGCTTCGTAAAAAAAAGAATGTCGGTTTGTTTAGTTTGCCCTATACGGTTCTAGTGGGAAGTGTTCAAGTGAGAATTGAGGCTTAGGGAGTAAAAGAAAGTGAGACGAAATGAATGGCCCATGTTCAACTTCATTTGGAACAATTTTGAGTAATCATATAAAACGTCCATTTTGCAGATGAAAAAAAGGTTAGAAATGAGGAAAAATTTCCTCAAATCCTAAAATGCGCCAATTACGAATTTAATTAAAATCCAAAAGGACAAGTTATTCAGTTATAATGTTTTCCGTACCTTAGACGATGGTTAACTATTAAAATTAGCCGGAATGTTGTCATGTCAGGTTGGCCGAGTGGTCTAAGGCGCCAGACTCAAGGTTAATACCTTCCCATTCGTGGGAATGAGTGTTCTGGTCCACTTATGTGGGCGTGGGTTCGAATCCCACATCTGACACCATATATTTTTGATCACTTTCTACACTTCATTTGTAACATGGTTTCATGAAATGGTCTTTTGCCAATTTGTTTACGGTTAAACCTTTAGTGTATAGAAAAAGCTATTACGAAAGAAAAAACCCTCATATGCGACATTTATGTTGTTAATATTCTTTCTTGTCCAAATCAGAGTGTCATAATTTAGTAAGGTTATCAATTGCTGAACGATCAGTGGATTGAAAATAGCTTATGTAAACTCAGTTTGAGGAAAGAGCCAAATGAATCCTCAATAATCAAAAATAGATTTTACATAGTGGGTAGAACGTTAAAACGGAGGAGTGAGTTTTTAGGGCGGGAGAAGAAATTGTTCACTCTTGAATGCTATCCTTTTCCCAAAGAACGCTGAATTAACTTCATGTTGGGTTTTTTTTAAGTTCGTGATTGGATTTTCCCAACCACCGTTCAATACGCCTGAAGTCCGTGCAAATGTATAGCCGACTGGTGTGTTCAAAATGCAAACGGAAAAAAATATAGGTACTGACTGAAAGCATCAAGTGCATGAAAGTAGATAATTCGCAATTTGTATTCAGTTGGAAACAGGTAATATATATCGTTCATTTGTAAGAATGTTTAAAAAAAAAAAAAAAAAAAACCACACACACACATCGTTCGCGTTCTTAGCTCTCTCTCTCTCTCTCTCTCTCTCTCTCTCTCAAAATACTTGACAGGGTCGGAAAGAGTCTTTCATTCTTTTGGATAGAAAAATTGAACTGTTCAGTAAAAAATTCTTGGCAGCGGTGGGATTCGAACCCACGCCTCAATGAGACTGGTGCCTAAAACCAGCGCCTTAGACCGCTCGGCCACGCTACCTTACGACTTTTCTGCTGATATTTTATGTATTTGTCAACTGGCTTCGTAAAAAAAAGAATGTCGGTTTGTTTAGTTTGCCCTATACGGTTCTAGTGGGAAGTGTTCAAGTGAGAATTGAGGCTTAGGGAGTAAAAGAAAGTGAGACGAAATGAATGGCCCATGTTCAACTTCATTTGGAACAATTTTGAGTAATCATATAAAACGTCCATTTTGCAGATGAAAAAAAGGTTAGAAATGAGGAAAAATTTCCTCAAATCCTAAAATGCGCCAATTACGAATTTAATTAAAATCCAAAAGGACAAGTTATTCAGTTATAATGTTTTCCGTACCTTAGACGATGGTTAACTATTAAAATTAGCCGGAATGTTGTCATGTCAGGTTGGCCGAGTGGTCTAAGGCGCCAGACTCAAGGTTAATACCTTCCCATTCGTGGGAATGAGTGTTCTGGTCCACTTATGTGGGCGTGGGTTCGAATCCCACATCTGACACCATATATTTTTGATCACTTTCTACACTTCATTTGTAACATGGTTTCATGAAATGGTCTTTTGCCAATTTGTTTACGGTTAAACCTTTAGTGTATAGAAAAAGCTATTACGAAAGAAAAAACCCTCATATGCGACATTTATGTTGTTAATATTCTTTCTTGTCCAAATCAGAGTGTCATAATTTAGTAAGGTTATCAATTGCTGAACGATCAGTGGATTGAAAATAGCTTATGTAAACTCAGTTTGAGGAAAGAGCCAAATGAATCCTCAATAATCAAAAATAGATTTTACATAGTGGGTAGAACGTTAAAACGGAGGAGTGAGTTTTTAGGGCGGGAGAAGAAATTGTTCACTCTTGAATGCTATCCTTTTCCCAAAGAACGCTGAATTAACTTCATGTTGGGTTTTTTTTAAGTTCGTGATTGGATTTTCCCAACCACCGTTCAATACGCCTGAAGTCCGTGCAAATGTATAGCCGACTGGTGTGTTCAAAATGCAAACGGAAAAAAATATAGGTACTGACTGAAAGCATCAAGTGCATGAAAGTAGATAATTCGCAATTTGTATTCAGTTGGAAACAGGTAATATATATCGTTCATTTGTAAGAATGTTTAAAAAAAAAAAAAAAAAAACCACACACACACATCGTTCGCGTTCTTAGCTCTCTCTCTCTCTCTCTCTCTCTCTCTCAAAATACTTGACAGGGTCGGAAAGAGTCTTTCATTCTTTTGGATAGAAAAATTGAACTGTTCAGTAAAAAATTCTTGGCAGCGGTGGGATTCGAACCCACGCCTCAATGAGACTGGTGCCTAAAACCAGCGCCTTAGACCGCTCGGCCACGCTACCTTACGACTTTTCTGCTGATATTTTATGTATTTGTCAACTGGCTTCGTAAAAAAAAGAATGTCGGTTTGTTTAGTTTGCCCTATACGGTTCTAGTGGGAAGTGTTCAAGTGAGAATTGAGGCTTAGGGAGTAAAAGAAAGTGAGACGAAATGAATGGCCCATGTTCAACTTCATTTGGAACAATTTTGAGTAATCATATAAAACGTCCATTTTGCAGATGAAAAAAAGGTTAGAAATGAGGAAAAATTTCCTCAAATCCTAAAATGCGCCAATTACGAATTTAATTAAAATCCAAAAGGACAAGTTATTCAGTTATAATGTTTTCCGTACCTTAGACGATGGTTAACTATTAAAATTAGCCGGAATGTTGTCATGTCAGGTTGGCCGAGTGGTCTAAGGCGCCAGACTCAAGGTTAATACCTTCCCATTCGTGGGAATGAGTGTTCTGGTCCACTTATGTGGGCGTGGGTTCGAATCCCACATCTGACACCATATATTTTTGATCACTTTCTACACTTCATTTGTAACATGGTTTCATGAAATGGTCTTTTGCCAATTTGTTTACGGTTAAACCTTTAGTGTATAGAAAAAGCTATTACGAAAGAAAAAACCCTCATATGCGACATTTATGTTGTTAATATTCTTTCTTGTCCAAATCAGAGTGTCATAATTTAGTAAGGTTATCAATTGCTGAACGATCAGTGGATTGAAAATAGCTTATGTAAACTCAGTTTGAGGAAAGAGCCAAATGAATCCTCAATAATCAAAAATAGATTTTACATAGTGGGTAGAACGTTAAAACGGAGGAGTGAGTTTTTAGGGCGGGAGAAGAAATTGTTCACTCTTGAATGCTATCCTTTTCCCAAAGAACGCTGAATTAACTTCATGTTGGGTTTTTTTTAAGTTCGTGATTGGATTTTCCCAACCACCGTTCAATACGCCTGAAGTCCGTGCAAATGTATAGCCGACTGGTGTGTTCAAAATGCAAACGGAAAAAAATATAGGTACTGACTGAAAGCATCAAGTGCATGAAAGTAGATAATTCGCAATTTGTATTCAGTTGGAAACAGGTAATATATATCGTTCATTTGTAAGAATGTTTAAAAAAAAAAAAAAAAAAACCACACACACACATCGTTCGCGTTCTTAGCTCTCTCTCTCTCTCTCTCTCTCTCTCTCAAAATACTTGACAGGGTCGGAAAGAGTCTTTCATTCTTTTGGATAGAAAAATTGAACTGTTCAGTAAAAAATTCTTGGCAGCGGTGGGATTCGAACCCACGCCTCAATGAGACTGGTGCCTAAAACCAGCGCCTTAGACCGCTCGGCCACGCTACCTTACGACTTTTCTGCTGATATTTTATGTATTTGTCAACTGGCTTCGTAAAAAAAAGAATGTCGGTTTGTTTAGTTTGCCCTATACGGTTCTAGTGGGAAGTGTTCAAGTGAGAATTGAGGCTTAGGGAGTAAAAGAAAGTGAGACGAAATGAATGGCCCATGTTCAACTTCATTTGGAACAATTTTGAGTAATCATATAAAACGTCCATTTTGCAGATGAAAAAAAGGTTAGAAATGAGGAAAAATTTCCTCAAATCCTAAAATGCGCCAATTACGAATTTAATTAAAATCCAAAAGGACAAGTTATTCAGTTATAATGTTTTCCGTACCTTAGACGATGGTTAACTATTAAAATTAGCCGGAATGTTGTCATGTCAGGTTGGCCGAGTGGTCTAAGGCGCCAGACTCAAGGTTAATACCTTCCCATTCGTGGGAATGAGTGTTCTGGTCCACTTATGTGGGCGTGGGTTCGAATCCCACATCTGACACCATATATTTTTGATCACTTTCTACACTTCATTTGTAACATGGTTTCATGAAATGGTCTTTTGCCAATTTGTTTACGGTTAAACCTTTAGTGTATAGAAAAAGCTATTACGAAAGAAAAAACCCTCATATGCGACATTTATGTTGTTAATATTCTTTCTTGTCCAAATCAGAGTGTCATAATTTAGTAAGGTTATCAATTGCTGAACGATCAGTGGATTGAAAATAGCTTATGTAAACTCAGTTTGAGGAAAGAGCCAAATGAATCCTCAATAATCAAAAATAGATTTTACATAGTGGGTAGAACGTTAAAACGGAGGAGTGAGTTTTTAGGGCGGGAGAAGAAATTGTTCACTCTTGAATGCTATCCTTTTCCCAAAGAACGCTGAATTAACTTCATGTTGGGTTTTTTTTAAGTTCGTGATTGGATTTTCCCAACCACCGTTCAATACGCCTGAAGTCCGTGCAAATGTATAGCCGACTGGTGTGTTCAAAATGCAAACGGAAAAAAATATAGGTACTGACTGAAAGCATCAAGTGCATGAAAGTAGATAATTCGCAATTTGTATTCAGTTGGAAACAGGTAATATATATCGTTCATTTGTAAGAATGTTTAAAAAAAAAAAAAAAAAAACCACACACACACATCGTTCGCGTTCTTAGCTCTCTCTCTCTCTCTCTCTCTCTCTCTCAAAATACTTGACAGGGTCGGAAAGAGTCTTTCATTCTTTTGGATAGAAAAATTGAACTGTTCAGTAAAAAATTCTTGGCAGCGGTGGGATTCGAACCCACGCCTCAATGAGACTGGTGCCTAAAACCAGCGCCTTAGACCGCTCGGCCACGCTACCTTACGACTTTTCTGCTGATATTTTATGTATTTGTCAACTGGCTTCGTAAAAAAAAGAATGTCGGTTTGTTTAGTTTGCCCTATACGGTTCTAGTGGGAAGTGTTCAAGTGAGAATTGAGGCTTAGGGAGTAAAAGAAAGTGAGACGAAATGAATGGCCCATGTTCAACTTCATTTGGAACAATTTTGAGTAATCATATAAAACGTCCATTTTGCAGATGAAAAAAAGGTTAGAAATGAGGAAAAATTTCCTCAAATCCTAAAATGCGCCAATTACGAATTTAATTAAAATCCAAAAGGACAAGTTATTCAGTTATAATGTTTTCCGTACCTTAGACGATGGTTAACTATTAAAATTAGCCGGAATGTTGTCATGTCAGGTTGGCCGAGTGGTCTAAGGCGCCAGACTCAAGGTTAATACCTTCCCATTCGTGGGAATGAGTGTTCTGGTCCACTTATGTGGGCGTGGGTTCGAATCCCACATCTGACACCATATATTTTTGATCACTTTCTACACTTCATTTGTAACATGGTTTCATGAAATGGTCTTTTGCCAATTTGTTTACGGTTAAACCTTTAGTGTATAGAAAAAGCTATTACGAAAGAAAAAACCCTCATATGCGACATTTATGTTGTTAATATTCTTTCTTGTCCAAATCAGAGTGTCATAATTTAGTAAGGTTATCAATTGCTGAACGATCAGTGGATTGAAAATAGCTTATGTAAACTCAGTTTGAGGAAAGAGCCAAATGAATCCTCAATAATCAAAAATAGATTTTACATAGTGGGTAGAACGTTAAAACGGAGGAGTGAGTTTTTAGGGCGGGAGAAGAAATTGTTCACTCTTGAATGCTATCCTTTTCCCAAAGAACGCTGAATTAACTTCATGTTGGGTTTTTTTTAAGTTCGTGATTGGATTTTCCCAACCACCGTTCAATACGCCTGAAGTCCGTGCAAATGTATAGCCGACTGGTGTGTTCAAAATGCAAACGGAAAAAAATATAGGTACTGACTGAAAGCATCAAGTGCATGAAAGTAGATAATTCGCAATTTGTATTCAGTTGGAAACAGGTAATATATATCGTTCATTTGTAAGAATGTTTAAAAAAAAAAAAAAAAAAACCACACACACACATCGTTCGCGTTCTTAGCTCTCTCTCTCTCTCTCTCTCTCTCTCTCTCTCTCAAAATACTTGACAGGGTCGGAAAGAGTCTTTCATTCTTTTGGATAGAAAAATTGAACTGTTCAGTAAAAAATTCTTGGCAGCGGTGGGATTCGAACCCACGCCTCAATGAGACTGGTGCCTAAAACCAGCGCCTTAGACCGCTCGGCCACGCTACCTTACGACTTTTCTGCTGATATTTTATGTATTTGTCAACTGGCTTCGTAAAAAAAAGAATGTCGGTTTGTTTAGTTTGCCCTATACGGTTCTAGTGGGAAGTGTTCAAGTGAGAATTGAGGCTTAGGGAGTAAAAGAAAGTGAGACGAAATGAATGGCCCATGTTCAACTTCATTTGGAACAATTTTGAGTAATCATATAAAACGTCCATTTTGCAGATGAAAAAAAGGTTAGAAATGAGGAAAAATTTCCTCAAATCCTAAAATGCGCCAATTACGAATTTAATTAAAATCCAAAAGGACAAGTTATTCAGTTATAATGTTTTCCGTACCTTAGACGATGGTTAACTATTAAAATTAGCCGGAATGTTGTCATGTCAGGTTGGCCGAGTGGTCTAAGGCGCCAGACTCAAGGTTAATACCTTCCCATTCGTGGGAATGAGTGTTCTGGTCCACTTATGTGGGCGTGGGTTCGAATCCCACATCTGACACCATATATTTTTGATCACTTTCTACACTTCATTTGTAACATGGTTTCATGAAATGGTCTTTTGCCAATTTGTTTACGGTTAAACCTTTAGTGTATAGAAAAAGCTATTACGAAAGAAAAAACCCTCATATGCGACATTTATGTTGTTAATATTCTTTCTTGTCCAAATCAGAGTGTCATAATTTAGTAAGGTTATCAATTGCTGAACGATCAGTGGATTGAAAATAGCTTATGTAAACTCAGTTTGAGGAAAGAGCCAAATGAATCCTCAATAATCAAAAATAGATTTTACATAGTGGGTAGAACGTTAAAACGGAGGAGTGAGTTTTTAGGGCGGGAGAAGAAATTGTTCACTCTTGAATGCTATCCTTTTCCCAAAGAACGCTGAATTAACTTCATGTTGGGTTTTTTTTAAGTTCGTGATTGGATTTTCCCAACCACCGTTCAATACGCCTGAAGTCCGTGCAAATGTATAGCCGACTGGTGTGTTCAAAATGCAAACGGAAAAAAATATAGGTACTGACTGAAAGCATCAAGTGCATGAAAGTAGATAATTCGCAATTTGTATTCAGTTGGAAACAGGTAATATATATCGTTCATTTGTAAGAATGTTTAAAAAAAAAAAAAAAAAAACCACACACACACATCGTTCGCGTTCTTAGCTCTCTCTCTCTCTCTCTCTCTCTCTCTCTCTCTCAAAATACTTGACAGGGTCGGAAAGAGTCTTTCATTCTTTTGGATAGAAAAATTGAACTGTTCAGTAAAAAATTCTTGGCAGCGGTGGGATTCGAACCCACGCCTCAATGAGACTGGTGCCTAAAACCAGCGCCTTAGACCGCTCGGCCACGCTACCTTACGACTTTTCTGCTGATATTTTATGTATTTGTCAACTGGCTTCGTAAAAAAAAGAATGTCGGTTTGTTTAGTTTGCCCTATACGGTTCTAGTGGGAAGTGTTCAAGTGAGAATTGAGGCTTAGGGAGTAAAAGAAAGTGAGACGAAATGAATGGCCCATGTTCAACTTCATTTGGAACAATTTTGAGTAATCATATAAAACGTCCATTTTGCAGATGAAAAAAAGGTTAGAAATGAGGAAAAATTTCCTCAAATCCTAAAATGCGCCAATTACGAATTTAATTAAAATCCAAAAGGACAAGTTATTCAGTTATAATGTTTTCCGTACCTTAGACGATGGTTAACTATTAAAATTAGCCGGAATGTTGTCATGTCAGGTTGGCCGAGTGGTCTAAGGCGCCAGACTCAAGGTTAATACCTTCCCATTCGTGGGAATGAGTGTTCTGGTCCACTTATGTGGGCGTGGGTTCGAATCCCACATCTGACACCATATATTTTTGATCACTTTCTACACTTCATTTGTAACATGGTTTCATGAAATGGTCTTTTGCCAATTTGTTTACGGTTAAACCTTTAGTGTATAGAAAAAGCTATTACGAAAGAAAAAACCCTCATATGCGACATTTATGTTGTTAATATTCTTTCTTGTCCAAATCAGAGTGTCATAATTTAGTAAGGTTATCAATTGCTGAACGATCAGTGGATTGAAAATAGCTTATGTAAACTCAGTTTGAGGAAAGAGCCAAATGAATCCTCAATAATCAAAAATAGATTTTACATAGTGGGTAGAACGTTAAAACGGAGGAGTGAGTTTTTAGGGCGGGAGAAGAAATTGTTCACTCTTGAATGCTATCCTTTTCCCAAAGAACGCTGAATTAACTTCATGTTGGGTTTTTTTTAAGTTCGTGATTGGATTTTCCCAACCACCGTTCAATACGCCTGAAGTCCGTGCAAATGTATAGCCGACTGGTGTGTTCAAAATGCAAACGGAAAAAAATATAGGTACTGACTGAAAGCATCAAGTGCATGAAAGTAGATAATTCGCAATTTGTATTCAGTTGGAAACAGGTAATATATATCGTTCATTTGTAAGAATGTTTAAAAAAAAAAAAAAAAAAACCACACACACACATCGTTCGCGTTCTTAGCTCTCTCTCTCTCTCTCTCTCTCTCTCTCAAAATACTTGACAGGGTCGGAAAGAGTCTTTCATTCTTTTGGATAGAAAAATTGAACTGTTCAGTAAAAAATTCTTGGCAGCGGTGGGATTCGAACCCACGCCTCAATGAGACTGGTGCCTAAAACCAGCGCCTTAGACCGCTCGGCCACGCTACCTTACGACTTTTCTGCTGATATTTTATGTATTTGTCAACTGGCTTCGTAAAAAAAAGAATGTCGGTTTGTTTAGTTTGCCCTATACGGTTCTAGTGGGAAGTGTTCAAGTGAGAATTGAGGCTTAGGGAGTAAAAGAAAGTGAGACGAAATGAATGGCCCATGTTCAACTTCATTTGGAACAATTTTGAGTAATCATATAAAACGTCCATTTTGCAGATGAAAAAAAGGTTAGAAATGAGGAAAAATTTCCTCAAATCCTAAAATGCGCCAATTACGAATTTAATTAAAATCCAAAAGGACAAGTTATTCAGTTATAATGTTTTCCGTACCTTAGACGATGGTTAACTATTAAAATTAGCCGGAATGTTGTCATGTCAGGTTGGCCGAGTGGTCTAAGGCGCCAGACTCAAGGTTAATACCTTCCCATTCGTGGGAATGAGTGTTCTGGTCCACTTATGTGGGCGTGGGTTCGAATCCCACATCTGACACCATATATTTTTGATCACTTTCTACACTTCATTTGTAACATGGTTTCATGAAATGGTCTTTTGCCAATTTGTTTACGGTTAAACCTTTAGTGTATAGAAAAAGCTATTACGAAAGAAAAAACCCTCATATGCGACATTTATGTTGTTAATATTCTTTCTTGTCCAAATCAGAGTGTCATAATTTAGTAAGGTTATCAATTGCTGAACGATCAGTGGATTGAAAATAGCTTATGTAAACTCAGTTTGAGGAAAGAGCCAAATGAATCCTCAATAATCAAAAATAGATTTTACATAGTGGGTAGAACGTTAAAACGGAGGAGTGAGTTTTTAGGGCGGGAGAAGAAATTGTTCACTCTTGAATGCTATCCTTTTCCCAAAGAACGCTGAATTAACTTCATGTTGGGTTTTTTTTAAGTTCGTGATTGGATTTTCCCAACCACCGTTCAATACGCCTGAAGTCCGTGCAAATGTATAGCCGACTGGTGTGTTCAAAATGCAAACGGAAAAAAATATAGGTACTGACTGAAAGCATCAAGTGCATGAAAGTAGATAATTCGCAATTTGTATTCAGTTGGAAACAGGTAATATATATCGTTCATTTGTAAGAATGTTTAAAAAAAAAAAAAAAAAAAACCACACACACACATCGTTCGCGTTCTTAGCTCTCTCTCTCTCTCTCTCTCTCTCTCTCTCTCAAAATACTTGACAGGGTCGGAAAGAGTCTTTCATTCTTTTGGATAGAAAAATTGAACTGTTCAGTAAAAAATTCTTGGCAGCGGTGGGATTCGAACCCACGCCTCAATGAGACTGGTGCCTAAAACCAGCGCCTTAGACCGCTCGGCCCCGCTACCTTACGACTTTTCTGCTGATATTTTATGTATTTGTCAACTGGCTTCGTAAAAAAAAGAATGTCGGTTTGTTTAGTTTGCCCTATACGGTTCTAGTGGGAAGTGTTCAAGTGAGAATTGAGGCTTAGGGAGTAAAAGAAAGTGAGACGAAATGAATGGCCCATGTTCAACTTCATTTGGAACAATTTTGAGTAATCATATAAAACGTCCATTTTGCAGATGAAAAAAAGGTTAGAAATGAGGAAAAATTTCCTCAAATCCTAAAATGCGCCAATTACGAATTTAATTAAAATCCAAAAGGACAAGTTATTCAGTTATAATGTTTTCCGTACCTTAGACGATGGTTAACTATTAAAATTAGCCGGAATGTTGTCATGTCAGGTTGGCCGAGTGGTCTAAGGCGCCAGACTCAAGGTTAATACCTTCCCATTCGTGGGAATGAGTGTTCTGGTCCACTTATGTGGGCGTGGGTTCGAATCCCACATCTGACACCATATATATTTGATCACTTTCTACACTTCATTTGTAACATGGTTTCATGAAATGGTCTTTTGCCAATTTGTTTACGGTTAAACCTTTAGTGTATAGAAAAAGCTATTACGAAAGAAAAAACCCTCATATGCGACATTTATGTTGTTAATATTCTTTCTTGTCCAAATCAGAGTGTCATAATTTAGTAAGGTTATCAATTGCTGAACGATCAGTGGATTGAAAATAGCTTATGTAAACTCAGTTTGAGGAAAGAGCCAAATGAATCCTCAATAATCAAAAATAGATTTTACATAGTGGGTAGAACGTTAAAACGGAGGAGTGAGTTTTTAGGGCGGGAGAAGAAATTGTTCACTCTTGAATGCTATCCTTTTCCCAAAGAACGCTGAATTAACTTCATGTTGGGTTTTTTTTAAGTTCGTGATTGGATTTTCCCAACCACCGTTCAATACGCCTGAAGTCCGTGCAAATGTATAGCCGACTGGTGTGTTCAAAATGCAAACGGAAAAAAATATAGGTACTGACTGAAAGCATCAAGTGCATGAAAGTAGATAATTCGCAATTTGTATTCAGTTGGAAACAGGTAATATATATCGTTCATTTGTAAGAATGTTTAAAAAAAAAAAAAAAAAAACCACACACACACATCGTTCGCGTTCTTAGCTCTCTCTCTCTCTCTCTCTCTCTCTCTCAAAATACTTGACAGGGTCGGAAAGAGTCTTTCATTCTTTTGGATAGAAAAATTGAACTGTTCAGTAAAAAATTCTTGGCAGCGGTGGGATTCGAACCCACGCCTCAATGAGACTGGTGCCTAAAACCAGCGCCTTAGACCGCTCGGCCACGCTACCTTACGACTTTTCTGCTGATATTTTATGTATTTGTCAACTGGCTTCGTAAAAAAAAGAATGTCGGTTTGTTTAGTTTGCCCTATACGGTTCTAGTGGGAAGTGTTCAAGTGAGAATTGAGGCTTAGGGAGTAAAAGAAAGTGAGACGAAATGAATGGCCCATGTTCAACTTCATTTGGAACAATTTTGAGTAATCATATAAAACGTCCATTTTGCAGATGAAAAAAAGGTTAGAAATGAGGAAAAATTTCCTCAAATCCTAAAATGCGCCAATTACGAATTTAATTAAAATCCAAAAGGACAAGTTATTCAGTTATAATGTTTTCCGTACCTTAGACGATGGTTAACTATTAAAATTAGCCGGAATGTTGTCATGTCAGGTTGGCCGAGTGGTCTAAGGCGCCAGACTCAAGGTTAATACCTTCCCATTCGTGGGAATGAGTGTTCTGGTCCACTTATGTGGGCGTGGGTTCGAATCCCACATCTGACACCATATATTTTTGATCACTTTCTACACTTCATTTGTAACATGGTTTCATGAAATGGTCTTTTGCCAATTTGTTTACGGTTAAACCTTTAGTGTATAGAAAAAGCTATTACGAAAGAAAAAACCCTCATATGCGACATTTATGTTGTTAATATTCTTTCTTGTCCAAATCAGAGTGTCATAATTTAGTAAGGTTATCAATTGCTGAACGATCAGTGGATTGAAAATAGCTTATGTAAACTCAGTTTGAGGAAAGAGCCAAATGAATCCTCAATAATCAAAAATAGATTTTACATAGTGGGTAGAACGTTAAAACGGAGGAGTGAGTTTTTAGGGCGGGAGAAGAAATTGTTCACTCTTGAATGCTATCCTTTTCCCAAAGAACGCTGAATTAACTTCATGTTGGGTTTTTTTTAAGTTCGTGATTGGATTTTCCCAACCACCGTTCAATACGCCTGAAGTCCGTGCAAATGTATAGCCGACTGGTGTGTTCAAAATGCAAACGGAAAAAAATATAGGTACTGACTGAAAGCATCAAGTGCATGAAAGTAGATAATTCGCAATTTGTATTCAGTTGGAAACAGGTAATATATATCGTTCATTTGTAAGAATGTTTAAAAAAAAAAAAAAAAAAACCACACACACACATCGTTCGCGTTCTTAGCTCTCTCTCTCTCTCTCTCTCTCTCTCTCAAAATACTTGACAGGGTCGGAAAGAGTCTTTCATTCTTTTGGATAGAAAAATTGAACTGTTCAGTAAAAAATTCTTGGCAGCGGTGGGATTCGAACCCACGCCTCAATGAGACTGGTGCCTAAAACCAGCGCCTTAGACCGCTCGGCCACGCTACCTTACGACTTTTCTGCTGATATTTTATGTATTTGTCAACTGGCTTCGTAAAAAAAAGAATGTCGGTTTGTTTAGTTTGCCCTATACGGTTCTAGTGGGAAGTGTTCAAGTGAGAATTGAGGCTTAGGGAGTAAAAGAAAGTGAGACGAAATGAATGGCCCATGTTCAACTTCATTTGGAACAATTTTGAGTAATCATATAAAACGTCCATTTTGCAGATGAAAAAAAGGTTAGAAATGAGGAAAAATTTCCTCAAATCCTAAAATGCGCCAATTACGAATTTAATTAAAATCCAAAAGGACAAGTTATTCAGTTATAATGTTTTCCGTACCTTAGACGATGGTTAACTATTAAAATTAGCCGGAATGTTGTCATGTCAGGTTGGCCGAGTGGTCTAAGGCGCCAGACTCAAGGTTAATACCTTCCCATTCGTGGGAATGAGTGTTCTGGTCCACTTATGTGGGCGTGGGTTCGAATCCCACATCTGACACCATATATTTTTGATCACTTTCTACACTTCATTTGTAACATGGTTTCATGAAATGGTCTTTTGCCAATTTGTTTACGGTTAAACCTTTAGTGTATAGAAAAAGCTATTACGAAAGAAAAAACCCTCATATGCGACATTTATGTTGTTAATATTCTTTCTTGTCCAAATCAGAGTGTCATAATTTAGTAAGGTTATCAATTGCTGAACGATCAGTGGATTGAAAATAGCTTATGTAAACTCAGTTTGAGGAAAGAGCCAAATGAATCCTCAATAATCAAAAATAGATTTTACATAGTGGGTAGAACGTTAAAACGGAGGAGTGAGTTTTTAGGGCGGGAGAAGAAATTGTTCACTCTTGAATGCTATCCTTTTCCCAAAGAACGCTGAATTAACTTCATGTTGGGTTTTTTTTAAGTTCGTGATTGGATTTTCCCAACCACCGTTCAATACGCCTGAAGTCCGTGCAAATGTATAGCCGACTGGTGTGTTCAAAATGCAAACGGAAAAAAATATAGGTACTGACTGAAAGCATCAAGTGCATGAAAGTAGATAATTCGCAATTTGTATTCAGTTGGAAACAGGTAATATATATCGTTCATTTGTAAGAATGTTTAAAAAAAAAAAAAAAAAAACCACACACACACATCGTTCGCGTTCTTAGCTCTCTCTCTCTCTCTCTCTCTCTCTCTCTCTCAAAATACTTGACAGGGTCGGAAAGAGTCTTTCATTCTTTTGGATAGAAAAATTGAACTGTTCAGTAAAAAATTCTTGGCAGCGGTGGGATTCGAACCCACGCCTCAATGAGACTGGTGCCTAAAACCAGCGCCTTAGACCGCTCGGCCACGCTACCTTACGACTTTTCTGCTGATATTTTATGTATTTGTCAACTGGCTTCGTAAAAAAAAGAATGTCGGTTTGTTTAGTTTGCCCTATACGGTTCTAGTGGGAAGTGTTCAAGTGAGAATTGAGGCTTAGGGAGTAAAAGAAAGTGAGACGAAATGAATGGCCCATGTTCAACTTCATTTGGAACAATTTTGAGTAATCATATAAAACGTCCATTTTGCAGATGAAAAAAAGGTTAGAAATGAGGAAAAATTTCCTCAAATCCTAAAATGCGCCAATTACGAATTTAATTAAAATCCAAAAGGACAAGTTATTCAGTTATAATGTTTTCCGTACCTTAGACGATGGTTAACTATTAAAATTAGCCGGAATGTTGTCATGTCAGGTTGGCCGAGTGGTCTAAGGCGCCAGACTCAAGGTTAATACCTTCCCATTCGTGGGAATGAGTGTTCTGGTCCACTTATGTGGGCGTGGGTTCGAATCCCACATCTGACACCATATATTTTTGATCACTTTCTACACTTCATTTGTAACATGGTTTCATGAAATGGTCTTTTGCCAATTTGTTTACGGTTAAACCTTTAGTGTATAGAAAAAGCTATTACGAAAGAAAAAACCCTCATATGCGACATTTATGTTGTTAATATTCTTTCTTGTCCAAATCAGAGTGTCATAATTTAGTAAGGTTATCAATTGCTGAACGATCAGTGGATTGAAAATAGCTTATGTAAACTCAGTTTGAGGAAAGAGCCAAATGAATCCTCAATAATCAAAAATAGATTTTACATAGTGGGTAGAACGTTAAAACGGAGGAGTGAGTTTTTAGGGCGGGAGAAGAAATTGTTCACTCTTGAATGCTATCCTTTTCCCAAAGAACGCTGAATTAACTTCATGTTGGGTTTTTTTTAAGTTCGTGATTGGATTTTCCCAACCACCGTTCAATACGCCTGAAGTCCGTGCAAATGTATAGCCGACTGGTGTGTTCAAAATGCAAACGGAAAAAAATATAGGTACTGACTGAAAGCATCAAGTGCATGAAAGTAGATAATTCGCAATTTGTATTCAGTTGGAAACAGGTAATATATATCGTTCATTTGTAAGAATGTTTAAAAAAAAAAAAAAAAAAACCACACACACACATCGTTCGCGTTCTTAGCTCTCTCTCTCTCTCTCTCTCTCTCTCTCTCTCTCAAAATACTTGACAGGGTCGGAAAGAGTCTTTCATTCTTTTGGATAGAAAAATTGAACTGTTCAGTAAAAAATTCTTGGCAGCGGTGGGATTCGAACCCACGCCTCAATGAGACTGGTGCCTAAAACCAGCGCCTTAGACCGCTCGGCCACGCTACCTTACGACTTTTCTGCTGATATTTTATGTATTTGTCAACTGGCTTCGTAAAAAAAAGAATGTCGGTTTGTTTAGTTTGCCCTATACGGTTCTAGTGGGAAGTGTTCAAGTGAGAATTGAGGCGTAGGGAGTAAAAGAAAGTGAGACGAAATGAATGGCCCATGTTCAACTTCATTTGGAACAATTTTGAGTAATCATATAAAACGTCCATTTTGCAGATGAAAAAAAGGTTAGAAATGAGGAAAAATTTCCTCAAATCCTAAAATGCGCCAATTACGAATTTAATTAAAATCCAAAAGGACAAGTTATTCAGTTATAATGTTTTCCGTACCTTAGACGATGGTTAACTATTAAAATTAGCCGGAATGTTGTCATGTCAGGTTGGCCGAGTGGTCTAAGGCGCCAGACTCAAGGTTAATACCTTCCCATTCGTGGGAATGAGTGTTCTGGTCCACTTATGTGGGCGTGGGTTCGAATCCCACATCTGACACCATATATTTTTGATCACTTTCTACACTTCATTTGTAACATGGTTTCATGAAATGGTCTTTTGCCAATTTGTTTACGGTTAAACCTTTAGTGTATAGAAAAAGCTATTACGAAAGAAAAAACCCTCATATGCGACATTTATGTTGTTAATATTCTTTCTTGTCCAAATCAGAGTGTCATAATTTAGTAAGGTTATCAATTGCTGAACGATCAGTGGATTGAAAATAGCTTATGTAAACTCAGTTTGAGGAAAGAGCCAAATGAATCCTCAATAATCAAAAATAGATTTTACATAGTGGGTAGAACGTTAAAACGGAGGAGTGAGTTTTTAGGGCGGGAGAAGAAATTGTTCACTCTTGAATGCTATCCTTTTCCCAAAGAACGCTGAATTAACTTCATGTTGGGTTTTTTTTAAGTTCGTGATTGGATTTTCCCAACCACCGTTCAATACGCCTGAAGTCCGTGCAAATGTATAGCCGACTGGTGTGTTCAAAATGCAAACGGAAAAAAATATAGGTACTGACTGAAAGCATCAAGTGCATGAAAGTAGATAATTCGCAATTTGTATTCAGTTGGAAACAGGTAATATATATCGTTCATTTGTAAGAATGTTTAAAAAAAAAAAAAAAAAAACCACACACACACATCGTTCGCGTTCTTAGCTCTCTCTCTCTCTCTCTCTCTCTCTCTCTCAAAATACTTGACAGGGTCGGAAAGAGTCTTTCATTCTTTTGGATAGAAAAATTGAACTGTTCAGTAAAAAATTCTTGGCAGCGGTGGGATTCGAACCCACGCCTCAATGAGACTGGTGCCTAAAACCAGCGCCTTAGACCGCTCGGCCACGCTACCTTACGACTTTTCTGCTGATATTTTATGTATTTGTCAACTGGCTTCGTAAAAAAAAGAATGTCGGTTTGTTTAGTTTGCCCTATACGGTTCTAGTGGGAAGTGTTCAAGTGAGAATTGAGGCTTAGGGAGTAAAAGAAAGTGAGACGAAATGAATGGCCCATGTTCAACTTCATTTGGAACAATTTTGAGTAATCATATAAAACGTCCATTTTGCAGATGAAAAAAAGGTTAGAAATGAGGAAAAATTTCCTCAAATCCTAAAATGCGCCAATTACGAATTTAATTAAAATCCAAAAGGACAAGTTATTCAGTTATAATGTTTTCCGTACCTTAGACGATGGTTAACTATTAAAATTAGCCGGAATGTTGTCATGTCAGGTTGGCCGAGTGGTCTAAGGCGCCAGACTCAAGGTTAATACCTTCCCATTCGTGGGAATGAGTGTTCTGGTCCACTTATGTGGGCGTGGGTTCGAATCCCACATCTGACACCATATATTTTTGATCACTTTCTACACTTCATTTGTAACATGGTTTCATGAAATGGTCTTTTGCCAATTTGTTTACGGTTAAACCTTTAGTGTATAGAAAAAGCTATTACGAAAGAAAAAACCCTCATATGCGACATTTATGTTGTTAATATTCTTTCTTGTCCAAATCAGAGTGTCATAATTTAGTAAGGTTATCAATTGCTGAACGATCAGTGGATTGAAAATAGCTTATGTAAACTCAGTTTGAGGAAAGAGCCAAATGAATCCTCAATAATCAAAAATAGATTTTACATAGTGGGTAGAACGTTAAAACGGAGGAGTGAGTTTTTAGGGCGGGAGAAGAAATTGTTCACTCTTGAATGCTATCCTTTTCCCAAAGAACGCTGAATTAACTTCATGTTGGGTTTTTTTTAAGTTCGTGATTGGATTTTCCCAACCACCGTTCAATACGCCTGAAGTCCGTGCAAATGTATAGCCGACTGGTGTGTTCAAAATGCAAACGGAAAAAAATATAGGTACTGACTGAAAGCATCAAGTGCATGAAAGTAGATAATTCGCAATTTGTATTCAGTTGGAAACAGGTAATATATATCGTTCATTTGTAAGAATGT
Organism: Mytilus trossulus; assembly: GCF_036588685.1. Taxonomy (NCBI): domain Eukaryota; kingdom Metazoa; phylum Mollusca; class Bivalvia; order Mytilida; family Mytilidae; genus Mytilus; species Mytilus trossulus. Next base: position 5,890,024 of record NC_086382.1, read on the forward strand.
TTAAAAAAAAAAAAAAAAAAACCACACACACACATCGTTCGCGTTCTTAGCTCTCTCTCTCTCTCTCTCTCTCTCTCTCTCAAAATACTTGACAGGGTCGGAAAGAGTCTTTCATTCTTTTGGATAGAAAAATTGAACTGTTCAGTAAAAAATTCTTGGCAGCGGTGGGATTCGAACCCACGCCTCAATGAGACTGGTGCCTAAAACCAGCGCCTTAGACCGCTCGGCCACGCTACCTTACGACTTTTCTGCTGATATTTTATGTATTTGTCAACTGGCTTCGTAAAAAAAAGAATGTCGGTTTGTTTAGTTTGCCCTATACGGTTCTAGTGGGAAGTGTTCAAGTGAGAATTGAGGCTTAGGGAGTAAAAGAAAGTGAGACGAAATGAATGGCCCATGTTCAACTTCATTTGGAACAATTTTGAGTAATCATATAAAACGTCCATTTTGCAGATGAAAAAAAGGTTAGAAATGAGGAAAAATTTCCTCAAATCCTAAAATGCGCCAATTACGAATTTAATTAAAATCCAAAAGGACAAGTTATTCAGTTATAATGTTTTCCGTACCTTAGACGATGGTTAACTATTAAAATTAGCCGGAATGTTGTCATGTCAGGTTGGCCGAGTGGTCTAAGGCGCCAGACTCAAGGTTAATACCTTCCCATTCGTGGGAATGAGTGTTCTGGTCCACTTATGTGGGCGTGGGTTCGAATCCCACATCTGACACCATATATTTTTGATCACTTTCTACACTTCATTTGTAACATGGTTTCATGAAATGGTCTTTTGCCAATTTGTTTACGGTTAAACCTTTAGTGTATAGAAAAAGCTATTACGAAAGAAAAAACCCTCATATGCGACATTTATGTTGTTAATATTCTTTCTTGTCCAAATCAGAGTGTCATAATTTAGTAAGGTTATCAATTGCTGAACGATCAGTGGATTGAAAATAGCTTATGTAAACTCAGTTTGAGGAAAGAGCCAAATGAATCCTCAATAATCAAAAATAGATTTTACATAGTGGGTAGAACGTTAAAACGGAGGAGTGAGTTTTTAGGGCGGGAGAAGAAATTGTTCACTCTTGAATGCTATCCTTTTCCCAAAGAACGCTGAATTAACTTCATGTTGGGTTTTTTTTAAGTTCGTGATTGGATTTTCCCAACCACCGTTCAATACGCCTGAAGTCCGTGCAAATGTATAGCCGACTGGTGTGTTCAAAATGCAAACGGAAAAAAATATAGGTACTGACTGAAAGCATCAAGTGCATGAAAGTAGATAATTCGCAATTTGTATTCAGTTGGAAACAGGTAATATATATCGTTCATTTGTAAGAATGTTTAAAAAAAAAAAAAAAAAAAACCACACACACACATCGTTCGCGTTCTTAGCTCTCTCTCTCTCTCTCTCTCTCTCTCTCTCAAAATACTTGACAGGGTCGGAAAGAGTCTTTCATTCTTTTGGATAGAAAAATTGAACTGTTCAGTAAAAAATTCTTGGCAGCGGTGGGATTCGAACCCACGCCTCAATGAGACTGGTGCCTAAAACCAGCGCCTTAGACCGCTCGGCCACGCTACCTTACGACTTTTCTGCTGATATTTTATGTATTTGTCAACTGGCTTCGTAAAAAAAAGAATGTCGGTTTGTTTAGTTTGCCCTATACGGTTCTAGTGGGAAGTGTTCAAGTGAGAATTGAGGCTTAGGGAGTAAAAGAAAGTGAGACGAAATGAATGGCCCATGTTCAACTTCATTTGGAACAATTTTGAGTAATCATATAAAACGTCCATTTTGCAGATGAAAAAAAGGTTAGAAATGAGGAAAAATTTCCTCAAATCCTAAAATGCGCCAATTACGAATTTAATTAAAATCCAAAAGGACAAGTTATTCAGTTATAATGTTTTCCGTACCTTAGACGATGGTTAACTATTAAAATTAGCCGGAATGTTGTCATGTCAGGTTGGCCGAGTGGTCTAAGGCGCCAGACTCAAGGTTAATACCTTCCCATTCGTGGGAATGAGTGTTCTGGTCCACTTATGTGGGCGTGGGTTCGAATCCCACATCTGACACCATATATTTTTGATCACTTTCTACACTTCATTTGTAACATGGTTTCATGAAATGGTCTTTTGCCAATTTGTTTACGGTTAAACCTTTAGTGTATAGAAAAAGCTATTACGAAAGAAAAAACCCTCATATGCGACATTTATGTTGTTAATATTCTTTCTTGTCCAAATCAGAGTGTCATAATTTAGTAAGGTTATCAATTGCTGAACGATCAGTGGATTGAAAATAGCTTATGTAAACTCAGTTTGAGGAAAGAGCCAAATGAATCCTCAATAATCAAAAATAGATTTTACATAGTGGGTAGAACGTTAAAACGGAGGAGTGAGTTTTTAGGGCGGGAGAAGAAATTGTTCACTCTTGAATGCTATCCTTTTCCCAAAGAACGCTGAATTAACTTCATGTTGGTTTTTTTTTAAGTTCGTGATTGGATTTTCCCAACCACCGTTCAATACGCCTGAAGTCCGTGCAAATGTATAGCCGACTGGTGTGTTCAAAATGCAAACGGAAAAAAATATAGGTACTGACTGAAAGCATCAAGTGCATGAAAGTAGATAATTCGCAATTTGTATTCAGTTGGAAACAGGTAATATATATCGTTCATTTGTAAGAATGTTTAAAAAAAAAAAAAAAAAAACCACACACACACATCGTTCGCGTTCTTAGCTCTCTCTCTCTCTCTCTCTCTCTCTCTCTCAAAATACTTGACAGGGTCGGAAAGAGTCTTTCATTCTTTTGGATAGAAAAATTGAACTGTTCAGTAAAAAATTCTTGGCAGCGGTGGGATTCGTACCCACGCCTCAATGAGACTGGTGCCTAAAACCAGCGCCTTAGACCGCTCGGCCACGCTACCTTACGACTTTTCTGCTGATATTTTATGTATTTGTCAACTGGCTTCGTAAAAAAAAGAATGTCGGTTTGTTTAGTTTGCCCTATACGGTTCTAGTGGGAAGTGTTCAAGTGAGAATTGAGGCTTAGGGAGTAAAAGAAAGTGAGACGAAATGAATGGCCCATGTTCAACTTCATTTGGAACAATTTTGAGTAATCATATAAAACGTCCATTTTGCAGATGAAAAAAAGGTTAGAAATGAGGAAAAATTTCCTCAAATCCTAAAATGCGCCAATTACGAATTTAATTAAAATCCAAAAGGACAAGTTATTCAGTTATAATGTTTTCCGTACCTTAGACGATGGTTAACTATTAAAATTAGCCGGAATGTTGTCATGTCAGGTTGGCCGAGTGGTCTAAGGCGCCAGACTCAAGGTTAATACCTTCCCATTCGTGGGAATGAGTGTTCTGGTCCACTTATGTGGGCGTGGGTTCGAATCCCACATCTGACACCATATATTTTTGATCACTTTCTACACTTCATTTGTAACATGGTTTCATGAAATGGTCTTTTGCCAATTTGTTTACGGTTAAACCTTTAGTGTATAGAAAAAGCTATTACGAAAGAAAAAACCCTCATATGCGACATTTATGTTGTTAATATTCTTTCTTGTCCAAATCAGAGTGTCATAATTTAGTAAGGTTATCAATTGCTGAACGATCAGTGGATTGAAAATAGCTTATGTAAACTCAGTTTGAGGAAAGAGCCAAATGAATCCTCAATAATCAAAAATAGATTTTACATAGTGGGTAGAACGTTAAAACGGAGGAGTGAGTTTTTAGGGCGGGAGAAGAAATTGTTCACTCTTGAATGCTATCCTTTTCCCAAAGAACGCTGAATTAACTTCATGTTGGTTTTTTTTTAAGTTCGTGATTGGATTTTCCCAACCACCGTTCAATACGCCTGAAGTCCGTGCAAATGTATAGCCGACTGGTGTGTTCAAAATGCAAACGGAAAAAAATATAGGTACTGACTGAAAGCATCAAGTGCATGAAAGTAGATAATTCGCAATTTGTATTCAGTTGGAAACAGGTAATATATATCGTTCATTTGTAAGAATGTTTAAAAAAAAAAAAAAAAAAACCACACACACACATCGTTCGCGTTCTTAGCTCTCTCTCTCTCTCTCTCTCTCTCTCTCTCAAAATACTTGACAGGGTCGGAAAGAGTCTTTCATTCTTTTGGATAGAAAAATTGAACTGTTCAGTAAAAAATTCTTGGCAGCGGTGGGATTCGAACCCACGCCTCAATGAGACTGGTGCCTAAAACCAGCGCCTTAGACCGCTCGGCCACGCTACCTTACGACTTTTCTGCTGATATTTTATGTATTTGTCAACTGGCTTCGTAAAAAAAAGAATGTCGGTTTGTTTAGTTTGCCCTATACGGTTCTAGTGGGAAGTGTTCAAGTGAGAATTGAGGCTTAGGGAGTAAAAGAAAGTGAGACGAAATGAATGGCCCATGTTCAACTTCATTTGGAACAATTTTGAGTAATCATATAAAACGTCCATTTTGCAGATGAAAAAAAGGTTAGAAATGAGGAAAAATTTCCTCAAATCCTAAAATGCGCCAATTACGAATTTAATTAAAATCCAAAAGGACAAGTTATTCAGTTATAATGTTTTCCGTACCTTAGACGATGGTTAACTATTAAAATTAGCCGGAATGTTGTCATGTCAGGTTGGCCGAGTGGTCTAAGGCGCCAGACTCAAGGTTAATACCTTCCCATTCGTGGGAATGAGTGTTCTGGTCCACTTATGTGGGCGTGGGTTCGAATCCCACATCTGACACCATATATTTTTGATCACTTTCTACACTTCATTTGTAACATGGTTTCATGAAATGGTCTTTTGCCAATTTGTTTACGGTTAAACCTTTAGTGTATAGAAAAAGCTATTACGAAAGAAAAAACCCTCATATGCGACATTTATGTTGTTAATATTCTTTCTTGTCCAAATCAGAGTGTCATAATTTAGTAAGGTTATCAATTGCTGAACGATCAGTGGATTGAAAATAGCTTATGTAAACTCAGTTTGAGGAAAGAGCCAAATGAATCCTCAATAATCAAAAATAGATTTTACATAGTGGGTAGAACGTTAAAACGGAGGAGTGAGTTTTTAGGGCGGGAGAAGAAATTGTTCACTCTTGAATGCTATCCTTTTCCCAAAGAACGCTGAATTAACTTCATGTTGGGTTTTTTTTAAGTTCGTGATTGGATTTTCCCAACCACCGTTCAATACGCCTGAAGTCCGTGCAAATGTATAGCCGACTGGTGTGTTCAAAATGCAAACGGAAAAAAATATAGGTACTGACTGAAAGCATCAAGTGCATGAAAGTAGATAATTCGCAATTTGTATTCAGTTGGAAACAGGTAATATATATCGTTCATTTGTAAGAATGTTTAAAAAAAAAAAAAAAAAAACCACACACACACATCGTTCGCGTTCTTAGCTCTCTCTCTCTCTCTCTCTCTCTCTCTCAAAATACTTGACAGGGTCGGAAAGAGTCTTTCATTCTTTTGGATAGAAAAATTGAACTGTTCAGTAAAAAATTCTTGGCAGCGGTGGGATTCGAACCCACGCCTCAATGAGACTGGTGCCTAAAACCAGCGCCTTAGACCGCTCGGCCACGCTACCTTACGACTTTTCTGCTGATATTTTATGTATTTGTCAACTGGCTTCGTAAAAAAAAGAATGTCGGTTTGTTTAGTTTGCCCTATACGGTTCTAGTGGGAAGTGTTCAAGTGAGAATTGAGGCTTAGGGAGTAAAAGAAAGTGAGACGAAATGAATGGCCCATGTTCAACTTCATTTGGAACAATTTTGAGTAATCATATAAAACGTCCATTTTGCAGATGAAAAAAAGGTTAGAAATGAGGAAAAATTTCCTCAAATCCTAAAATGCGCCAATTACGAATTTAATTAAAATCCAAAAGGACAAGTTATTCAGTTATAATGTTTTCCGTACCTTAGACGATGGTTAACTATTAAAATTAGCCGGAATGTTGTCATGTCAGGTTGGCCGAGTGGTCTAAGGCGCCAGACTCAAGGTTAATACCTTCCCTTCCCATTCGTGGGAATGAGTGTTCTGGTCCACTTATGTGGGCGTGGGTTCGAATCCCACATCTGACACCATATATTTTTGATCACTTTCTACACTTCATTTGTAACATGGTTTCATGAAATGGTCTTTTGCCAATTTGTTTACGGTTAAACCTTTAGTGTATAGAAAAAGCTATTACGAAAGAAAAAACCCTCATATGCGACATTTATGTTGTTAATATTCTTTCTTGTCCAAATCAGAGTGTCATAATTTAGTAAGGTTATCAATTGCTGAACGATCAGTGGATTGAAAATAGCTTATGTAAACTCAGTTTGAGGAAAGAGCCAAATGAATCCTCAATAATCAAAAATAGATTTTACATAGTGGGTAGAACGTTAAAACGGAGGAGTGAGTTTTTAGGGCGGGAGAAGAAATTGTTCACTCTTGAATGCTATCCTTTTCCCAAAGAACGCTGAATTAACTTCATGTTGGGTTTTTTTTAAGTTCGTGATTGGATTTTCCCAACCACCGTTCAATACGCCTGAAGTCCGTGCAAATGTATAGCCGACTGGTGTGTTCAAAATGCAAACGGAAAAAAATATAGGTACTGACTGAAAGCATCAAGTGCATGAAAGTAGATAATTCGCAATTTGTATTCAGTTGGAAACAGGTAATATATATCGTTCATTTGTAAGAATGTTTAAAAAAAAAAAAAAAAAAACCACACACACACATCGTTCGCGTTCTTAGCTCTCTCTCTCTCTCTCTCTCTCTCTCTCTCTCAAAATACTTGACAGGGTCGGAAAGAGTCTTTCATTCTTTTGGATAGAAAAATTGAACTGTTCAGTAAAAAATTCTTGGCAGCGGTGGGATTCGAACCCACGCCTCAATGAGACTGGTGCCTAAAACCAGCGCCTTAGACCGCTCGGCCACGCTACCTTACGACTTTTCTGCTGATATTTTATGTATTTGTCAACTGGCTTCGTAAAAAAAAGAATGTCGGTTTGTTTAGTTTGCCCTATACGGTTCTAGTGGGAAGTGTTCAAGTGAGAATTGAGGCTTAGGGAGTAAAAGAAAGTGAGACGAAATGAATGGCCCATGTTCAACTTCATTTGGAACAATTTTGAGTAATCATATAAAACGTCCATTTTGCAGATGAAAAAAAGGTTAGAAATGAGGAAAAATTTCCTCAAATCCTAAAATGCGCCAATTACGAATTTAATTAAAATCCAAAAGGACAAGTTATTCAGTTATAATGTTTTCCGTACCTTAGACGATGGTTAACTATTAAAATTAGCCGGAATGTTGTCATGTCAGGTTGGCCGAGTGGTCTAAGGCGCCAGACTCAAGGTTAATACCTTCCCATTCGTGGGAATGAGTGTTCTGGTCCACTTATGTGGGCGTGGGTTCGAATCCCACATCTGACACCATATATTTTTGATCACTTTCTACACTTCATTTGTAACATGGTTTCATGAAATGGTCTTTTGCCAATTTGTTTACGGTTAAACCTTTAGTGTATAGAAAAAGCTATTACGAAAGAAAAAACCCTCATATGCGACATTTATGTTGTTAATATTCTTTCTTGTCCAAATCAGAGTGTCATAATTTAGTAAGGTTATCAATTGCTGAACGATCAGTGGATTGAAAATAGCTTATGTAAACTCAGTTTGAGGAAAGAGCCAAATGAATCCTCAATAATCAAAAATAGATTTTACATAGTGGGTAGAACGTTAAAACGGAGGAGTGAGTTTTTAGGGCGGGAGAAGAAATTGTTCACTCTTGAATGCTATCCTTTTCCCAAAGAACGCTGAATTAACTTCATGTTGGGTTTTTTTTAAGTTCGTGATTGGATTTTCCCAACCACCGTTCAATACGCCTGAAGTCCGTGCAAATGTATAGCCGACTGGTGTGTTCAAAATGCAAACGGAAAAAAATATAGGTACTGACTGAAAGCATCAAGTGCATGAAAGTAGATAATTCGCAATTTGTATTCAGTTGGAAACAGGTAATATATATCGTTCATTTGTAAGAATGTTTAAAAAAAAAAAAAAAAAAACCACACACACACATCGTTCGCGTTCTTAGCTCTCTCTCTCTCTCTCTCTCTCTCTCTCAAAATACTTGACAGGGTCGGAAAGAGTCTTTCATTCTTTTGGATAGAAAAATTGAACTGTTCAGTAAAAAATTCTTGGCAGCGGTGGGATTCGAACCCACGCCTCAATGAGACTGGTGCCTAAAACCAGCGCCTTAGACCGCTCGGCCACGCTACCTTACGACTTTTCTGCTGATATTTTATGTATGTCAACTGGCTTCGTAAAAAAAAGAATGTCGGTTTGTTTAGTTTGCCCTATACGGTTCTAGTGGGAAGTGTTCAAGTGAGAATTGAGGCTTAGGGAGTAAAAGAAAGTGAGACGAAATGAATGGCCCATGTTCAACTTCATTTGGAACAATTTTGAGTAATCATATAAAACGTCCATTTTGCAGATGAAAAAAAGGTTAGAAATGAGGAAAAATTTCCTCAAATCCTAAAATGCGCCAATTACGAATTTAATTAAAATCCAAAAGGACAAGTTATTCAGTTATAATGTTTTCCGTACCTTAGACGATGGTTAACTATTAAAATTAGCCGGAATGTTGTCATGTCAGGTTGGCCGAGTGGTCTAAGGCGCCAGACTCAAGGTTAATACCTTCCCATTCGTGGGAATGAGTGTTCTGGTCCACTTATGTGGGCGTGGGTTCGAATCCCACATCTGACACCATATATTTTTGATCACTTTCTACACTTCATTTGTAACATGGTTTCATGAAATGGTCTTTTGCCAATTTGTTTACGGTTAAACCTTTAGTGTATAGAAAAAGCTATTACGAAAGAAAAAACCCTCATATGCGACATTTATGTTGTTAATATTCTTTCTTGTCCAAATCAGAGTGTCATAATTTAGTAAGGTTATCAATTGCTGAACGATCAGTGGATTGAAAATAGCTTATGTAAACTCAGTTTGAGGAAAGAGCCAAATGAATCCTCAATAATCAAAAATAGATTTTACATAGTGGGTAGAACGTTAAAACGGAGGAGTGAGTTTTTAGGGCGGGAGAAGAAATTGTTCACTCTTGAATGCTATCCTTTTCCCAAAGAACGCTGAATTAACTTCATGTTGGGTTTTTTTTAAGTTCGTGATTGGATTTTCCCAACCACCGTTCAATACGCCTGAAGTCCGTGCAAATGTATAGCCGACTGGTGTGTTCAAAATGCAAACGGAAAAAAATATAGGTACTGACTGAAAGCATCAAGTGCATGAAAGTAGATAATTCGCAATTTGTATTCAGTTGGAAACAGGTAATATATATCGTTCATTTGTAAGAATGTTTAAAAAAAAAAAAAAAAAAAACCACACACACACATCGTTCGCGTTCTTAGCTCTCTCTCTCTCTCTCTCTCTCTCTCTCTCAAAATACTTGACAGGGTCGGAAAGAGTCTTTCATTCTTTTGGATAGAAAAATTGAACTGTTCAGTAAAAAATTCTTGGCAGCGGTGGGATTCGAACCCACGCCTCAATGAGACTGGTGCCTAAAACCAGCGCCTTAGACCGCTCGGCCACGCTACCTTACGACTTTTCTGCTGATATTTTATGTATTTGTCAACTGGCTTCGTAAAAAAAAGAATGTCGGTTTGTTTAGTTTGCCCTATACGGTTCTAGTGGGAAGTGTTCAAGTGAGAATTGAGGCTTAGGGAGTAAAAGAAAGTGAGACGAAATGAATGGCCCATGTTCAACTTCATTTGGAACAATTTTGAGTAATCATATAAAACGTCCATTTTGCAGATGAAAAAAAGGTTAGAAATGAGGAAAAATTTCCTCAAATCCTAAAATGCGCCAATTACGAATTTAATTAAAATCCAAAAGGACAAGTTATTCAGTTATAATGTTTTCCGTACCTTAGACGATGGTTAACTATTAAAATTAGCCGGAATGTTGTCATGTCAGGTTGGCCGAGTGGTCTAAGGCGCCAGACTCAAGGTTAATACCTTCCCATTCGTGGGAATGAGTGTTCTGGTCCACTTATGTGGGCGTGGGTTCGAATCCCACATCTGACACCATATATTTTTGATCACTTTCTACACTTCATTTGTAACATGGTTTCATGAAATGGTCTTTTGCCAATTTGTTTACGGTTAAACCTTTAGTGTATAGAAAAAGCTATTACGAAAGAAAAAACCCTCATATGCGACATTTATGTTGTTAATATTCTTTCTTGTCCAAATCAGAGTGTCATAATTTAGTAAGGTTATCAATTGCTGAACGATCAGTGGATTGAAAATAGCTTATGTAAACTCAGTTTGAGGAAAGAGCCAAATGAATCCTCAATAATCAAAAATAGATTTTACATAGTGGGTAGAACGTTAAAACGGAGGAGTGAGTTTTTAGGGCGGGAGAAGAAATTGTTCACTCTTGAATGCTATCCTTTTCCCAAAGAACGCTGAATTAACTTCATGTTGGGTTTTTTTTAAGTTCGTGATTGGATTTTCCCAACCACCGTTCAATACGCCTGAAGTCCGTGCAAATGTATAGCCGACTGGTGTGTTCAAAATGCAAACGGAAAAAAATATAGGTACTGACTGAAAGCATCAAGTGCATGAAAGTAGATAATTCGCAATTTGTATTCAGTTGGAAACAGGTAATATATATCGTTCATTTGTAAGAATGTTTAAAAAAAAAAAAAAAAAAAACCACACACACACATCGTTCGCGTTCTTAGCTCTCTCTCTCTCTCTCTCTCTCTCTCTCAAAATACTTGACAGGGTCGGAAAGAGTCTTTCATTCTTTTGGATAGAAAAATTGAACTGTTCAGTAAAAAATTCTTGGCAGCGGTGGGATTCGAACCCACGCCTCAATGAGACTGGTGCCTAAAACCAGCGCCTTAGACCGCTCGGCCACGCTACCTTACGACTTTTCTGCTGATATTTTATGTATTTGTCAACTGGCTTCGTAAAAAAAAGAATGTCGGTTTGTTTAGTTTGCCCTATACGGTTCTAGTGGGAAGTGTTCAAGTGAGAATTGAGGCTTAGGGAGTAAAAGAAAGTGAGACGAAATGAATGGCCCATGTTCAACTTCATTTGGAACAATTTTGAGTAATCATATAAAACGTCCATTTTGCAGATGAAAAAAAGGTTAGAAATGAGGAAAAATTTCCTCAAATCCTAAAATGCGCCAATTACGAATTTAATTAAAATCCAAAAGGACAAGTTATTCAGTTATAATGTTTTCCGTACCTTAGACGATGGTTAACTATTAAAATTAGCCGGAATGTTGTCATGTCAGGTTGGCCGAGTGGTCTAAGGCGCCAGACTCAAGGTTAATACCTTCCCATTCGTGGGAATGAGTGTTCTGGTCCACTTATGTGGGCGTGGGTTCGAATCCCACATCTGACACCATATATTTTTGATCACTTTCTACACTTCATTTGTAACATGGTTTCATGAAATGGTCTTTTGCCAATTTGTTTACGGTTAAACCTTTAGTGTATAGAAAAAGCTATTACGAAAGAAAAAACCCTCATATGCGACATTTATGTTGTTAATATTCTTTCTTGTCCAAATCAGAGTGTCATAATTTAGTAAGGTTATCAATTGCTGAACGATCAGTGGATTGAAAATAGCTTATGTAAACTCAGTTTGAGGAAAGAGCCAAATGAATCCTCAATAATCAAAAATAGATTTTACATAGTGGGTAGAACGTTAAAACGGAGGAGTGAGTTTTTAGGGCGGGAGAAGAAATTGTTCACTCTTGAATGCTATCCTTTTCCCAAAGAACGCTGAATTAACTTCATGTTGGGTTTTTTTTAAGTTCGTGATTGGATTTTCCCAACCACCGTTCAATACGCCTGAAGTCCGTGCAAATGTATAGCCGACTGGTGTGTTCAAAATGCAAACGGAAAAAAATATAGGTACTGACTGAAAGCATCAAGTGCATGAAAGTAGATAATTCGCAATTTGTATTCAGTTGGAAACAGGTAATATATATCGTTCATTTGTAAGAATGTTTAAAAAAAAAAAAAAAAAAAACCACACACACACATCGTTCGCGTTCTTAGCTCTCTCTCTCTCTCTCTCTCTCTCTCTCAAAATACTTGACAGGGTCGGAAAGAGTCTTTCATTCTTTTGGATAGAAAAATTGAACTGTTCAGTAAAAAATTCTTGGCAGCGGTGGGATTCGAACCCACGCCTCAATGAGACTGGTGCCTAAAACCAGCGCCTTAGACCGCTCGGCCACGCTACCTTACGACTTTTCTGCTGATATTTTATGTATTTGTCAACTGGCTTCGTAAAAAAAAGAATGTCGGTTTGTTTAGTTTGCCCTATACGGTTCTAGTGGGAAGTGTTCAAGTGAGAATTGAGGCTTAGGGAGTAAAAGAAAGTGAGACGAAATGAATGGCCCATGTTCAACTTCATTTGGAACAATTTTGAGTAATCATATAAAACGTCCATTTTGCAGATGAAAAAAAGGTTAGAAATGAGGAAAAATTTCCTCAAATCCTAAAATGCGCCAATTACGAATTTAATTAAAATCCAAAAGGACAAGTTATTCAGTTATAATGTTTTCCGTACCTTAGACGATGGTTAACTATTAAAATTAGCCGGAATGTTGTCATGTCAGGTTGGCCGAGTGGTCTAAGGCGCCAGACTCAAGGTTAATACCTTCCCATTCGTGGGAATGAGTGTTCTGGTCCACTTATGTGGGCGTGGGTTCGAATCCCACATCTGACACCATATATTTTTGATCACTTTCTACACTTCATTTGTAACATGGTTTCATGAAATGGTCTTTTGCCAATTTGTTTACGGTTAAACCTTTAGTGTATAGAAAAAGCTATTACGAAAGAAAAAACCCTCATATGCGACATTTATGTTGTTAATATTCTTTCTTGTCCAAATCAGAGTGTCATAATTTAGTAAGGTTATCAATTGCTGAACGATCAGTGGATTGAAAATAGCTTATGTAAACTCAGTTTGAGGAAAGAGCCAAATGAATCCTCAATAATCAAAAATAGATTTTACATAGTGGGTAGAACGTTAAAACGGAGGAGTGAGTTTTTAGGGCGGGAGAAGAAATTGTTCACTCTTGAATGCTATCCTTTTCCCAAAGAACGCTGAATTAACTTCATGTTGGGTTTTTTTTAAGTTCGTGATTGGATTTTCCCAACCACCGTTCAATACGCCTGAAGTCCGTGCAAATGTATAGCCGACTGGTGTGTTCAAAATGCAAACGGAAAAAAATATAGGTACTGACTGAAAGCATCAAGTGCATGAAAGTAGATAATTCGCAATTTGTATTCAGTTGGAAACAGGTAATATATATCGTTCATTTGTAAGAATGTTTAAAAAAAAAAAAAAAAAAAACCACACACACACATCGTTCGCGTTCTTAGCTCTCTCTCTCTCTCTCTCTCTCTCTCAAAATACTTGACAGGGTCGGAAAGAGTCTTTCATTCTTTTGGATAGAAAAATTGAACTGTTCAGTAAAAAATTCTTGGCAGCGGTGGGATTCGAACCCACGCCTCAATGAGACTGGTGCCTAAAACCAGCGCCTTAGACCGCTCGGCCACGCTACCTTACGACTTTTCTGCTGATATTTTATGTATTTGTCAACTGGCTTCGTAAAAAAAAGAATGTCGGTTTGTTTAGTTTGCCCTATACGGTTCTAGTGGGAAGTGTTCAAGTGAGAATTGAGGCTTAGGGAGTAAAAGAAAGTGAGACGAAATGAATGGCCCATGTTCAACTTCATTTGGAACAATTTTGAGTAATCATATAAAACGTCCATTTTGCAGATGAAAAAAAGGTTAGAAATGAGGAAAAATTTCCTCAAATCCTAAAATGCGCCAATTACGAATTTAATTAAAATCCAAAAGGACAAGTTATTCAGTTATAATGTTTTCCGTACCTTAGACGATGGTTAACTATTAAAATTAGCCGGAATGTTGTCATGTCAGGTTGGCCGAGTGGTCTAAGGCGCCAGACTCAAGGTTAATACCTTCCCATTCGTGGGAATGAGTGTTCTGGTCCACTTATGTGGGCGTGGGTTCGAATCCCACATCTGACACCATATATTTTTGATCACTTTCTACACTTCATTTGTAACATGGTTTCATGAAATGGTCTTTTGCCAATTTGTTTACGGTTAAACCTTTAGTGTATAGAAAAAGCTATTACGAAAGAAAAAACCCTCATATGCGACATTTATGTTGTTAATATTCTTTCTTGTCCAAATCAGAGTGTCATAATTTAGTAAGGTTATCAATTGCTGAACGATCAGTGGATTGAAAATAGCTTATGTAAACTCAGTTTGAGGAAAGAGCCAAATGAATCCTCAATAATCAAAAATAGATTTTACATAGTGGGTAGAACGTTAAAACGGAGGAGTGAGTTTTTAGGGCGGGAGAAGAAATTGTTCACTCTTGAATGCTATCCTTTTCCCAAAGAACGCTGAATTAACTTCATGTTGGGTTTTTTTTAAGTTCGTGATTGGATTTTCCCAACCACCGTTCAATACGCCTGAAGTCCGTGCAAATGTATAGCCGACTGGTGTGTTCAAAATGCAAACGGAAAAAAATATAGGTACTGACTGAAAGCATCAAGTGCATGAAAGTAGATAATTCGCAATTTGTATTCAGTTGGAAACAGGTAATATATATCGTTCATTTGTAAGAATGTTTAAAAAAAAAAAAAAAAAAAACCACACACACACATCGTTCGCGTTCTTAGCTCTCTCTCTCTCTCTCTCTCTCTCTCTCAAAATACTTGACAGGGTCGGAAAGAGTCTTTCATTCTTTTGGATAGAAAAATTGAACTGTTCAGTAAAAAATTCTTGGCAGCGGTGGGATTCGAACCCACGCCTCAATGAGACTGGTGCCTAAAACCAGCGCCTTAGACCGCTCGGCCACGCTACCTTACGACTTTTCTGCTGATATTTTATGTATTTGTCAACTGGCTTCGTAAAAAAAAGAATGTCGGTTTGTTTAGTTTGCCCTATACGGTTCTAGTGGGAAGTGTTCAAGTGAGAATTGAGGCTTAGGGAGTAAAAGAAAGTGAGACGAAATGAATGGCCCATGTTCAACTTCATTTGGAACAATTTTGAGTAATCATATAAAACGTCCATTTTGCAGATGAAAAAAAGGTTAGAAATGAGGAAAAATTTCCTCAAATCCTAAAATGCGCCAATTACGAATTTAATTAAAATCCAAAAGGACAAGTTATTCAGTTATAATGTTTTCCGTACCTTAGACGATGGTTAACTATTAAAATTAGCCGGAATGTTGTCATGTCAGGTTGGCCGAGTGGTCTAAGGCGCCAGACTCAAGGTTAATACCTTCCCATTCGTGGGAATGAGTGTTCTGGTCCACTTATGTGGGCGTGGGTTCGAATCCCACATCTGACACCATATATTTTTGATCACTTTCTACACTTCATTTGTAACATGGTTTCATGAAATGGTCTTTTGCCAATTTGTTTACGGTTAAACCTTTAGTGTATAGAAAAAGCTATTACGAAAGAAAAAACCCTCATATGCGACATTTATGTTGTTAATATTCTTTCTTGTCCAAATCAGAGTGTCATAATTTAGTAAGGTTATCAATTGCTGAACGATCAGTGGATTGAAAATAGCTTATGTAAACTCAGTTTGAGGAAAGAGCCAAATGAATCCTCAATAATCAAAAATAGATTTTACATAGTGGGTAGAACGTTAAAACGGAGGAGTGAGTTTTTAGGGCGGGAGAAGAAATTGTTCACTCTTGAATGCTATCCTTTTCCCAAAGAACGCTGAATTAACTTCATGTTGGGTTTTTTTTAAGTTCGTGATTGGATTTTCCCAACCACCGTTCAATACGCCTGAAGTCCGTGCAAATGTATAGCCGACTGGTGTGTTCAAAATGCAAACGGAAAAAAATATAGGTACTGACTGAAAGCATCAAGTGCATGAAAGTAGATAATTCGCAATTTGTATTCAGTTGGAAACAGGTAATATATATCGTTCATTTGTAAGAATGTTTAAAAAAAAAAAAAAAAAAAACCACACACACACATCGTTCGCGTTCTTAGCTCTCTCTCTCTCTCTCTCTCTCTCTCTCAAAATACTTGACAGGGTCGGAAAGAGTCTTTCATTCTTTTGGATAGAAAAATTGAACTGTTCAGTAAAAAATTCTTGGCAGCGGTGGGATTCGAACCCACGCCTCAATGAGACTGGTGCCTAAAACCAGCGCCTTAGACCGCTCGGCCACGCTACCTTACGACTTTTCTGCTGATATTTTATGTATTTGTCAACTGGCTTCGTAAAAAAAAGAATGTCGGTTTGTTTAGTTTGCCCTATACGGTTCTAGTGGGAAGTGTTCAAGTGAGAATTGAGGCTTAGGGAGTAAAAGAAAGTGAGACGAAATGAATGGCCCATGTTCAACTTCATTTGGAACAATTTTGAGTAATCATATAAAACGTCCATTTTGCAGATGAAAAAAAGGTTAGAAATGAGGAAAAATTTCCTCAAATCCTAAAATGCGCCAATTACGAATTTAATTAAAATCCAAAAGGACAAGTTATTCAGTTATAATGTTTTCCGTACCTTAGACGATGGTTAACTATTAAAATTAGCCGGAATGTTGTCATGTCAGGTTGGCCGAGTGGTCTAAGGCGCCAGACTCAAGGTTAATACCTTCCCATTCGTGGGAATGAGTGTTCTGGTCCACTTATGTGGGCGTGGGTTCGAATCCCACATCTGACACCATATATTTTTGATCACTTTCTACACTTCATTTGTAACATGGTTTCATGAAATGGTCTTTTGCCAATTTGTTTACGGTTAAACCTTTAGTGT
>NC_086382.1:9960153-10021384 GCF_036588685.1 Mytilus trossulus
GAGTTTTGAGTAAAAAAAAAAAGTCAGGATGAGACACTTGCAAAAAAAAAAAGTCAGGATGACAATTTATGTAAAAAAAGTCAGGATAAACTAAAAAAAAAAAAAAAGCAGGACCGAATAGAGTGAAAAATAAAAAGGCAGGACAGAGATTACAACTAAAAAAAAAATGCAGGACAAAATTTTTCATCCTAGCCCCCCCCCCCCCCCCCCCCCCCCCCCCCCCCATAAAAATCAAATGGTAGCTCCCTAATATAATAGCATTTCAAGACGTCAAAATTATTTGGACTAACTTTAGGGAGCTACCATTTGATTTTTAGGGGGGGCTAGGATGAAAAATGTTGTCCTGCATTTTTTTTAGCTGTAATCGCTGTCCTGCTCTTTTATTTTTCACTCTGTTCGGTCCTGCCTTCTTTTTTTTTTAGTTTATCCTGACTTTTTTTTAGCTTCCTTATGCTTGATGCCTGACAATTTGATATGACACAACACTACAATGAAAGCGCTAGATCTGAAATACTAAGCACAACAGAATACACGACTCTACAGTTTTAAGACCACACCAGCACACAGGCACTTGTTTCTGTCAATAAACCCCATATTGACAGAAACAAGTGCCTGTGCACTAGTCCAAATAATTATGACGTCTTGAAAGGCTATTATAATTTTTTTCTTTGACGCCTTACATCAGTCGAAGTAAGGCGTCAAAGAAAAAAATTATAATAGCCTTTCAAGACGTCATAATTATTTGGACTACCTGTGCACCAGCTGGGTTTTATCTTAAATAACTACATTTCTTGCGCCCACCGGAAGAGTTGAGTATTGGTCAATTTTGACTTACAATGACTGTCAATGTAGATGTATTTTATATAGATGAACTGAACATCTCCCGCTATTTAAAAAATATTCCCATCAATGCAAACACGGATCAGAACGCTTCTTGCCCCTCCTATCATTGCGCAACATATTTTCAGGTATTTGGATAACATTTAACGTTAAAACTCTAGAATGATATTTTTATTTTTTTGTAATTTATCAAAGATATTAGCCTAAGTATTAGTTTTATGGGTTGTATATGTAGGTTTTCTTCTAAGATGTGGACTAAGTTATAAACTAGGCCAACTCGTACCTTTACCAACTCGTACCAAATTGTGATAGATATTTTTCATATCATGGAATATGGTTGTATCAGCGGTTTGCATCCTTTAAAATATCTCAATCAATGTTCTTTTGATTATTAATTAAATTATTTGAAGATCCGCGATTTAATGCATGAATAAGTTTCCTCTGGGCGTCCATAAAACATAATAATTATCATGTCACGATAGCTTAATCATACAGAGACTCTGACTTAATAGACCACTGGCTTTCGAGCAATCTCCGGCGCAGAGTTCATATCCGTTCCATACATGCTTTGCAATACTGCACTTAATATGTCATATTGAGTGTAGTGTTACAAAGTATTGAACGGAACGGATATGTGAGCTCTGCGCCGGAGATTGGCTTTCGAGTTCATCCGTCACCGGAAAAAACTCGTCAATTATATGCGCCTTTATCACCGTCATTTGTGCGTTTAGGGGCGTCGTCACTTCCTTCCAATGTTGAGCGAGTGGTTGGAAAACTACACATATAATTGTATATTGTACGAAGTATTCGGCAAATTTAATTCTCAAAATTGACAATCAACACTGCTGTCATTAGGGAATTGTCAGTAAGTACCTACAGAGCAACCATTATTTCTAGTTTATCCTGCACAAAGACGATCACTAAGACGCTTGATGAACGTAAATAGTGCAGGGATACAGGCGAGCCCCTCTATCTGGTAAATGACGTCATAAAGGCGTGCATAATTGACGAGTTTTTGCCGGTGACGGATGAACTCGAAAGTGGTCTATTGCATAGAGAAATACCAGAGACATAGGTCGAGCAATACTAAACAAAACAACTAAAAATTAAACATAAATCAACGATGATATTTTTGTCTCGTTCTAGTCTGCTATAAATTCGTTGGGTGTTTTTCTTGGGGGCAATACACCACTTTCGAGTTCATCCGTCACCGGCAAAAACTCGTCAATTATGCACGCCTTTATGACGTCATTTACCAGATAGAGGGGCTCGCCTGTATCCCTGCACTATTTACGTTCATCAAGCGTCTTAGTGATCGTCTTTGTGCAGGATAAACTAGAAATAATGGTTGCTCTGTAGGTACTTACTGACAATTCCCTAATGACAGCAGTGTTGATTGTCAATTTTGAGAATTCAATATACGGAATAATTCGTACAATATAGAATTATAGTTTTCCAACCACTCGCTCTTCATTGGAAGGAAGTGACGACGCCCCTAAACGCACAAATGACGGTGATAAAGGCGCGACGAGTTTTTTCCGGTGACGGATGAACTCGAAAGTGGTCTATTCTAGTAGGCCTTACCTCTTTAATAACTTACTATGATCTACTAGTATGGTTTTTCCCATTTGATTATGCTTAAATTATCATATACAGAATGTTCCAAAATTGACGATGATACACTACATGGTACGTTCCTTCTGGTGTTTGGTGTGGTTGTCACTTTACTTGCCTCAAAAAGGGGACGAAGGGGCATGACGAACAATATGTAGACCGGCCTACGAACAGCAACCACAGACTGCAGAAAATGGTTCTTCTTTGTGAACACCACCAAAGACTGGAACATGCTTCCCCTCGGAGATCACCACATCACAGTCATTTGAGACATTCAAATCTCAAATGACAAACCTTACAAACTAAAGATGAACATTTGTTTTTAATCCTGTTTTTGGTCATGCAGATCCTTATGGAAATATAAGCCCTCTGGCACATAGTTGCGGCAGCAGTATGGCTATGCTGCGGCTTTGTTGCTGCAAACTGTTGCGGCTTCGATGCAGCGATAGCATATTTCGTATGCAAATTAGTTTTCTGGCACCATAATTGCGGCTATATTCTGGCACCGTTTGCGGCAATATTCTGGCATCATGTTTCGGCACTGATGCGGCTATAGCGTATTTCGTATGCAAATAAGTTTTCTGGCATTATGATTGTGATGCTGTTGCGGCGCTAATACGGCTATATTCTTGCATCATTTTAGTGACAAAACATGCAAATAGGCCGTGCTTTGTATAAAATGTATTGTGCCAGCAAAAACAAGTTGTCAATGCATATATATATGACATGCATTCATGCATTATAAATTTTTATGCACAGGCACATAAAATAAATGTCAGTGGTATCTGCATAAAAAATAATGAAAATTTTTAATGTGCCCTAAGTTTAGCATATAATATTGTGTTATTTACCAAACTACAAGTATGCAATTGAACTGCTGCAAAAAAAAACACAAACTTCACCGATACATGTAAAGTGAACTCAGATGAGGCCATGTTATTGAAATACACAATGCAAGATTGATCTTTTCTATACATGCAATTACTTGATATGTGTTTACTTACAAGTCTTCAAATCTTCCAAAAAAAAAACCCAGCTAGAACACAAAATTCTTCAATACAGTTATAATCACAAGCAACATGATGGATTTCTAACACACTAGTACAGGGAATAGCTAAAAACGCAGGAAATGACATCATCAAATTTTCTGGCTATATTGTGGTGCTCATTAATTTTGAAAGAAATTAGTGTCGCAATGATGCCAGAACAATGCCGCTAGCAGCATCATCCGGCACTACTCCGGCAACAATCCTCTGGCAACCTGATTAGGTTGCAGCTATAAAGCCGCAACGCTGCGGCAATGCTGCAGCAACATTTTTCAATTTCATAAGGGGAACCAATTTGCCAACTTACTGTATATTTAGAAAGTTGAATGTGGGAAGTATACATGGTATATGGAAGAAGAAAGAGAGAAAGAAAGAAAGAGCGAAGAAGGCATGCGAAAATGAGAAAAAGGTGCTAACAATAACAATATTTCACTCATTAGCTAAGGCATGCATGTAAGGGTATCTCCTCCATTCCCTTAGTCCACACTCTAGTTTTTCCGATTGTTCTCGATAGGAAGCGGTATGGAGTTTTTTTGCTCAACATGTATCATTTGAGTTTATAATAATATATAGTATCTTCTTTTATTTTGACAATGTTCTGTGATATACCTCGCACTATCTTGTACAATGCAACCAGAGACATGTGTCTTTCATGCAACCAAGTTTCAAGTGGTTAATTTAAACAAAAATACGGTTAACATCAAATGCAAGTGACCGTTAACCTGTGTCACAGATGACCACGGATGGGTTCTCCAAGTATTATATCAACCATGCCATCCGTCATAAATTATTCAATTGTCACCGGGTAATGAATGTGTAAGCAACATGAATGGTATCACAAGTATAGATGATCAGGATCTATTTACCCTTCAGAAGCTTCTGATATTACAAAAAAAAATGTTCAAAATGATGATCTTATCTTAGTTTTCAATAGTGTGGTTTGTGCTTGTTAAGGTCTGTATTGTTTATTCCGGTATTAGTCTTAGCTATACTGTTATTTATCGAAACAAAGTTTTTTAACTTAAAAAAAAAATATTGGACTTCTTTAGAAAATTTGCATGATATATGGCTTACCAATTTGGTGATGTGCATAGGAACTTTGTTTGTGGCCCCATCCTTTTTCAAAACCCGTATTTTTTTCGCGTTTCTCTGGAATATACGAATATAAATATATACTACTGATAACTTATATTTGCTTTTTACTATCAATTCAAAGATTACTATCCACAGCGATCGCGGATACATAATATATACATACTTAGAATTAAGGTAAATAGCAAATACAAGTGATTTGTATTATTTTTATGTTCGTATATAACAGAAAAACGCAAAGTACTTGAAAATAATAAAATACAAAACCATAACAAAGTTTAGAGAAAAAAGGAGGTTAAAAACTGATCCTGTCCCAAGTTCATGTGGAAATGTGTTAAAAAAATATAAAATGAAGGCAAAAGATACCGAAGGCCAGTCGACATTTTAACTCTGAGTCATTACTCGAAAATAAACTGAAAACGTCATGGCTATAAAATAAAAAGACAAACAGACAAATAATAGTACACAAAACACAACATAGAAAACAAAAGACTGGGCAACACGAACCCCACCACAAAATTGGGGTACAATCGGTTACCAAACAGCCAATGCACGATGATTTAACGCATTTCGATGTCTTTTATTTTCTTTTATTTAAATGACGTTGTTAGTTTTTCTAGACTAGTGAGTTTTGAATACCCCAGTGATATCTTAAGTTTCTTTTTTAGCAGGCGACACAATAAAAGACTGGCTCCGAGTCATAAAAATTAACCGGGGATGATAACATGTTTTCTTGTGTATACTGTTACCTTGTGAATTATAAATTTGAGAAAGGAAATAGGAAATGTGTCAAAGCGACGACAACATAACCATAGCCTGAGCAGACAACAGCCGAAGGCCATCAATGGGTCTTCAATGTAGGTCTTCAGCTGGCACCTTAACATATGTATACTAGTACAAGGATAATGGACGTCATACTAAACTCCAAATTATACACAAGAAACTAAAATTAAAAATCATACAAGACTAACAAAGGCCATAGGCTCCTGACTTGGAACAGGCGCAAAATTGCGGCGGGGTTAACATGTTTATGAGATCTCAACCCTTCCCCTATACCTCTAACCTCTAACATGTTTAAAATAAACTCATCATAGATACTAGGACTTAATTTTGTATATACGCCAGACGAGCTGCTGACTACTGGGCTGGTGATACCCTCGGGAAAATAAATCTCTACCAGCAGTGGCTTAATAACACCGTGTCGAACTATGACTTTTTGTGGAGAGAAAATTGCATGTCCACCTGTTACTAGTCGAGCATAGAATTCATTTTTTTTACATTATTATTTGTTAAGCAAATATACATTTTCATCCTATATTAGACAAGTTTATTTTTAAGTTCTAAACAGGTCAAAATATTCATGACACTGGTACCCTCGGTTGTAATTAATAGTTATATACGACATGGAAAACATAAAAATATGCATTCTTAAGTAAATATCTTCGAACTTTAAATCCATTCAGTAATTTATGTTTTCTGTGATAAGATCAAGTAACGGGTTGTTTAAAGCTATTTCACCGAGATATTTAAATGGGTTTTAAAAGTTTGCAATATATGAGGGGTTGCTGGGATCATTACAGAACAGAGAATAATAGGTAAAAAAAAGAATGAAGAAAACTATTACACAAATTAATAGATAATAATTGGGTGCTAAAATGTAAAGAGTTGAGAATAATTGGAGAAAACGATCAAGAAATTTTAAAACAGGACATACAAAATTAAAGGATACAGAAATCCTGTGCATTCCAGACCCCCACATATCTATATACGATCGTCATATGACACCGACCTTATATTTTAAACACTACATGTCCTTACTTCTACTCGATACTGTTACAGTAATAGGAAGTAAAATAGTCAGACATATTGGATTTTATACCAGAATGGCGTTTTCACAATCTTTAAAACGAGGACAAGCTCCTGCTACATGTAATTTTTGTGAAAAAGACACCAAGATAAAATGGAAATGCATTAATTGTGACGTTCTCATGTGTGATAAATGCAAGGACAAAATTCACGCTAAATTAAGAAATAGTAAAGAACACAATGTTATAGATATCAAAGAAATCGGAATGTATTATAGTGAACTTGACTTTAGCGTTTTGAAATGCGAGGAACACACAGGACAGTCTGCCGTTATGTTTTGTACGTCGTGTGATAGGCTTGTGTGCACATCATGCATTTCTAAAATCCACAATGGCCATGGGTTAGTAGAAATAAGTGAGGGTTATAACCTTAAACTGGAAAAATTAAAAACTGAAAAATCAGAAGCACAAAAACAATTTAAAGAGTTGACAAAAGAAAAAGAAAAAGTAAGTCCAGTTGATATAAAAGACAATGAACAATACAAAGATTTAATACTGAAAATCGAGGCTCATAATATCGAAATAAAAACATCAGCTGACAAATATTCAGAAGAATTAAAAGGTGAATTAAAAAGAAAATGGAGTGAATTTCAGGTGGGAAAAGCCACAAAGAAACTCGAGAAAGTCGAAGATAACTTTAATAAACTCATTTTAAATATCGAAGCTCTCATGACATCCAAGGAAGCCGAAACAGTTTTTATCGGGTGTAAAACGTTGTCAACGGACATCAGTATAGATGAAATCGATCACACTACCATATCATTTCTCCCGGGACAAATATCACCTTATAACGTGGGATCGTTACAGGTTGTGTCTAATGCCGTCAACGTACGTATCGTTAAACAATTCCAAACTGATATTTCTCAAGTGTTATTTCTATCGTTATGTCCTGACAATTCCTTGTGGATGAGAAATAATGACGTGTTACAGAAAGTAAAACTAGTAGAACATAAACTGACAGTAGAATCAACATTTAACATTAAAGTCTATGGAATGGCGGTTACTCCGACTGGTGACCTGCTTCTGGTATCGAGTGGATCAGTACTGAAACAAATCAGTAGTAAAACAGGAGAACTTTCTGATTCTATTATCGATGCACAACCATTTGATCCTATCTCTGTACATGTGACTAAAAGTGGTAAAGTCATAGTGGCAGGCAGACGAGCTATCATTGTGATGAACCAGAAAGGAGAACATGAAACTATCTATGAATTTGACAAAAACAACATTCGAATATTTACATGTGTTAAGAGTATTACAAATACAGATAATGGGAATATCTGTGTAGTGGATAGGTTATCTGATGATGGTAGAGGTAGAGTTGTGGTGCTAAATAGTGACGGAGATATCCTACAGATCTACACCGGTCATCATGATGTCAATAATGAGGAAAATCCGTTTAAACCAGTGAATATTGTTACTACACCGTCTGATAATATTATTGTGGTAGATTTGGTAACTTATGTCTTACATATACTGAATAACTGTGGCAACCTGATCACGCATTATAACACAGGCGACTTAGGAATAGAAATGCCACATTCCCTTTGCTTCACAAGAACTGCGGGACAATTGTATATTGGATGTACGAGAGGAGTAGGAAGTTTAGAGAAAGGAAAGTTATACGAAGTGAATATTTCTGGTTGTTAGACAAGCAATGAATAAACAAATATTAAATTCACTTTGATTTTGTTCGAACTTTATTGTAATTATTTGAATTAAAATAAATAATGCATCATTTTTCTGTAAATTTTCTGGTTTTAACAAAGTGCCAGTTTTATGACAATATAAGATAGACACATACACACATAGAGAGTAAAATCTGTTATAAGAACATTATTTTATCGACTTTAACAGCAAATAATTTTATTTTTAGGATTATACTATCGTCATATTAGAGTTGTCGATATCAAATTGAAATTTGAAAATCTTTTGATATATATGACTTTTTTTCTACGAACATTTTAATTGTTATCTGTGTTTGAATTGTTTGGAATAAAGGAACAGTTAAAATATTTGGGAGTATACTAGTCACAATTCAGTCTTTTATCGAAAGTTATTTTTAAAGTTCAGCAGCAAACATTTCTTGCATATTCTTCAGGAAAATATTATAAATCAACAACCCTATTGGAATCAATTATGAATTATAATACTTCCTGTAAAAATGTCCTTCTATAGTTAAATTACTCTATTTTTGCATAGTTTTTAAAAGAAATATATAGCGTTAACTGCACTATGCGAAAATAGTATGTCTTGCTGTTGTAATAGACTATTGATTTTAACGTCAATCATTGTTTGATTTCACGAGAGAAGGTGGAGCTTAGTCGCATTGACAGACAAGTGGGCTGGACTTATTAGCCTGATTATTTGTGTATTACTTATTATGTATTACACTTATGTTTATATAATCATTGTATTATGATGTTTTTGTATCTTGCCTGACAAGGGCCAATGATTTGTAAAATAAAATAATGTCTAATGTCTAATGTGCTTAAAATAACAATGTTATAAACCACTAATTAAAGTCGCTTAATGACTATACTGTCGTCTCCAAAAAAATAAAACAAGCAAGATGTCGCGGTTTGGTCAAGACGACCCTACAACATTTAGAAAAGAGAACTTTAAGTCCAAGAAAACTGGTCAACAAACACATTTTGCTGTTAAAGTTTTGTCAGATTTCATTGTTGAAAGAGGTATGGAAATTGACATTTTGGAAGCCACAAAAGATGAAATCGCAAATTTATTGCAAGATTTTTATGCCAACATCCGAAATAAAAGTCAAGAATATTACAAGAAAAATACTCTTCTAGCCATACGACAGAGCATAAATAGATATATAGGAGAACGACAGTTTTTTTGACATCATAACCGACCCCGAATTTACTCGAGCGAACGACAACTTTACTTCCCTACTCAGGAAAACAAGAGAGAAGAGGGAAAAGGAACTGTCACCCACCATGAGGCTATCTCACTAGAGGATTTGAGAATGCTTTATGAACACCCACTAGTTTTTAACACGTCAACTCTTCAGGGCCTCCTAAATAAAACTATATTCGAGACAATCTTATATTTCTGCAGAAGGGGTCAAGAAAATCTCTCACAATTGAAGGTTTATGAATTTAAAGTTGACCCGGATCAAAAAGGGCAGATGTATGTCCGTAAGCTTACAACAGAACTAAAACAAAAACACCAAGGTACTACAAATGAGCCAGAGGGTTCAGGGGGAATGATGTATGCTACTGGCACAGATAGATGTCCTGTTAAGTCTTTTGTTAAATATCTAAAGAAACACAATAATGCAAGCAATAGATTATTCTTGCATCCAAAGAATTCATTCAGTGAACAAGATGATATGTGGTTCAGAAATGAACCAATTGGACAGAACACCATAACAGTGTTTATGAAGAATTTGTCGAAGTCAGCAAAATTATCTAGAGAATACACCAACCACTGTATCCGGTCAACATGCATAACCTTGCTGGACTATAGTGGCTTCCAATCCCGTCACATCAAGACTATCAGTGGACACAGAAATGAGGAATCTTTATCAAGCTATTGTTATGATACTTCAGGTAAATGCTATACACAAATATTCATTGTGCAATTGCTAAAATTTTAATACAGTTATTTAAGGAATTACTGTAATATTTTTTCTGTCTATGAAGAAATAACATAAAAAATGTGGTATATTACAGTCATTTCTTATAATTTAATTCTGAATTTCATTTCAAACCGTAGAAAACCATGAAAAAAGGTTGATGACTTCACGGTCACATGACTAAATTATGTCTATGGGCTGATAACAAAATAACGTCAGCCAATCAGAAGAGGCGTTACATCTAAAATTAAATTATGTTTATATATCTTATGCAGTACATCATTTGTACATATAATAACAAAAATTTACATTGAATTACAACAATATTGTAAGAATATTTCTGCTTTTAATATCATAATTGAGTTTATCCAAAATTTGTATGTAAAATCTCAAAAAGGTATTGGGTTTAATGTGTGAAATGACTGAGTACAATATTTATATATTCTTTATTCTAATGACTATACTTGTACATTTCTTTTTTTTTATTGTGCATGTTTATAAATTAATTTTACTGTCTGTCAATCATTTTCTGAACTCATCTAAATGCTTTCATTGTTTTTTTATAAATACATTTCAGATAAACAGAAAAAGAGTTTGTCTGATGCATTAATTAAATGTACCTATGGAACATTACAACAGACAGAAAGTAGGAGTGTAACTAGTAAGTATAATCATGTAAACTATCAAATTAAACAAAATAATCAAAGAAATGCAAAGAAAAAATAACCTAGGAGAAATGCATGTATTTATCATCTTGTTGGTACCATGAAATATAGCACACTGCATTGTTGCATTGACACCCCTCAAATATTATAGCACAATAAAATCACATCGAAAATTGTATTCTAATATTTGCCACTAAACTTGGGTTGTACTGTTGAAAGATACTGATAAGACAACTGTTCATATGGCTCCTAAGTCCTTTTGTACATATAGTCTATATAATATATAAATAGTTTTCCTTACATGCAAGATAGTGTAAAAACAAACTGAATTCTTTTTATTACAGTAAGCTTGTCCCAGGAAAAGACTGTTTCTACCTTCACGTCGGATGAGAATGAACAGCCAATACCTCTACCAGTAATACAGACTGTTTCTGCTGTTAGAAATAGTAAGAGACAAGGTATTTTTTCTTTTTGTATTCAGGTACTATTGAAATAGTATTAACTATTCAACATATATTTTGGGTCAACAACATGAAATAAATGACAAAAGGTTTGTCACATAGTCTTCAACAATGAGATCTTCCTTAAAGTCACTCTCCTACATGTCCCGTTACATATAATGGAGTTCATGAACAAAATGGCATTCAGGTGAATTAATTGCATATTTAACACATGTAAATACATTTATGTCTCAACATTCTTCAGTACATTTTAATAATGAAAGTACGCTTTTACTTGTTTTTGATAGTCCAATGATGGTACCGCTATATGTGTAAATATGGCCAAGAACTATTTGTGCAACTTTTTTTATGTTCAACTAGAATAATTTGTTACCTAATAGTATTGGTACTTTGTTCACACTCAAAAGCTGATTTTATTTAAATTATTTCAGTTAAAACTGCACCATATGATCCAGATATCATTGACTTTTTGGGACTACCTGATGATGTTTTGGTGGACTATTGCCAATCAGTCGAGAATTCTGACCACCAAATAAGTGCCCCAAAGCAAATAAAGATGATGCCATTGATGAATATTTCAAATTGTACTGTTAATATCAACTATTACAATAATTGAATTTGAACAATAATGGAAAATACATTGTAGTAGATATTATTTGAATTATAAGGACATTTAAGAGACTTTAAGATACCGTAGTTTCTGTTAAAACTTTATTTTATATTTGTTAACATATATTCACTGCTATTGAAACCAAAATAGTCATTTGTTACAGATAAATTGTAATAAATGACATTAACTGTTACTATTACTTTTTTTTTTTTTAAGTTTTAGAGTACTGTGAAGAAGGTTAATAAATGAAATGAAAGAGGTTTGGAGTACACCTTCTTGAGAAAAATCCTAAATAATACAGAGACAAATCTAGGACATAATGCTTTAATTGTACTTCTTCATCTTGAAGTGAACACGAGTTTAAGCTTTCAACAATGAGAAAACCGCTGGAACCTTATAGCAAGTTTAACACAACTTCTAGTACCAGGCCAACCAGTATTCTATTGTATGTCAGTAATGATTTATATTCAGATACAGAGTTAAAATCAATCATTTCACCTCAAAACATACTATTGAATCACTCCCTTTGATAATATGTCTTGCAGCTATAAAGACAAAGTCAAAGTCTTTTTAAGAGAGCAAATATATGTTGATAAGATTACATAAAAGGCATATTTTTTACATTGAAATACACTATTGTCACTATTCAAAATAGTACACAGTCAGTATAATAATGATATTAATGTTGTGTTTAACATTGACTATGGAAAATAGTAGCCAGGGTTTGAGACAATAGTGCACTCCCCTTCGGGTCGTGCACTATTGTCTCTCACCCTGGCTACTATTTTCGCATAGTCGGTGTTAAACACAACATTATTATAAAAATACATTGTAGTAGATATTATTTGAATTATAAGGACATTTTAGAGACTTTAAGATACCGTAGTTTCTGTTCAAACTTTATGTTATACGTGTTAACATATGTTCACTGCTATTGAAACCAAAATAGTCATTTGTTACAGATAAATTGTAATAAATGACATTTACTGTTACTATTACTTGTTTTTTTTTAAGTTATAGAGTACTGTGAAGAAGGTTAATAAATGAAATGGAAGAGGTTTGGAGTACACCTTCTTGAGTAAAATCCAAAATAATACAGAGACAAATCTAGGACATAATGCTTTAATTGTACTTCTTCATCTTGAAGTGAACACGAGTTTAAGCTTTCACCAATGAGAAAACCGCTGTAACCTTATAGCAAGTTTAACACAACTTCTAGTACCAGGCCAACCAGTATTCTATTGTATGTCAGTAATGATTTATATTCAGATACAGAGTTAAAATCAATCATTTCACCTCAAAACATACTATTGAATCAATCCCTTTGATAATATGTCTTGCAGCTATAAAGACAAAGTCAAAGTCTTTTTAAGAGAGCAAATATATGTTGATAAGATTACATAAAAGGCATATTTTTTACATTGAAATACACTATTGTCACTATTCAAAATAGTACACAGTCAGTATAATAATGATATTAATGTTGTGTTTAACATTGACTATGGAAAATAGTAGCCAGGGTTTGAGACAATAGTGTACTCCCCTTCGGGTCGTGCACTACTGTCTCTCACCCTGGCTACTATTTCCGCATAGTCAATGTTAAACACAACATTATTATATAAATGGGAGATAAGAGTTTCGCAGCAACTGGCTTATCTGAGTATTGGTGGTATTAAATTATCGATTTTATATTCTCTGTTTTATTGAATAGCGTTTTTCTGTCTATTGGCCATGGTTTTGCTTAAGTCTTCACATCTTATGGCCCCTACTACATCTTCCTTAAAACATATTTTACTGGAATGCATATCCAACACGGTGTAAAACAAACAACAATCATTGATCATAACTTATACTCC
This sequence comes from Mytilus trossulus, assembly GCF_036588685.1. Classification (NCBI taxonomy): domain Eukaryota; kingdom Metazoa; phylum Mollusca; class Bivalvia; order Mytilida; family Mytilidae; genus Mytilus; species Mytilus trossulus. The sequence continues at coordinate 9,973,801 of NC_086382.1, forward strand.
TAATATCCTTTTAATTTTTTTGTCACGTACTGTTTTTCCTCATCTTGAACACAATGCCACACAGTACTTTTAAATATTATACTTCACGTTAAAATGCCATATTTTGATTGGCTAAGACGAGGGTGTCAATTTACTCTATCACATGGCTGAGCGGATGACAATTTTTTTTAATGTTACCCTCTCGTCTAGACTAATCAGAAATCGATAATTCAAAGAAGAGGGTGGTAAAGGGGGTACTTAACATGGAAACACGTGAAATAAAAATTGCAAAAACGTAGCACGAAAAATAAAAATCGTGAAAAAAGAAGCACGAGGAATAAAATCGTAAATATTAAGAAAAAGTACCTGCAGTTATTACTCAGCCGTTCTTGGAGATCATGTAGACATTGTTAATGGACATTATGACCTTGTGGTCACCTTTTATTATGATGGACTTTATTACATGTATAGCATACACAAAATTATACAATAGAAAGTAGAATGGTAACAATATACAATGTACATCAATTTCTAATAAATAAATTTGGTGTATTTACTGTCTTCTGATTGGTTAAAATTATTAGTTTTATTTTCAATGTTGTCAATTTTGATGGCGACACGCCCACTCTGACGGTTGTATATTCATACGCCAACATGTGTGCACGTTTTTATTGTTAATATAAATAATATAGAAAGTTCTTTGAGACTTATTTTTGATAGAAAATTTATTTATAATGAATGGCAATAATTTATTTTGATTTTATTGAACCATAAAACTAATTTTTGACTCTTCACATTTTACATAATCCGCTTCACGGATTATTCAATGTGAAGAGTCAAAAATTAGTTTTATGGTTCAATAAATTCAAAATAGATAAAAGCCATTCATTAATTATATTACACACAAGTTTCAAAAGGTACTATAACTCACTGACATTTAGTTAGTTCCAATTTACTTTTTAATCAAATGCGGAACAATGCAAGAACGAGAAACAAAGAGCACCGACACGGAACATAATAAATGGAAAATACGAAGCACGCACATCGAACCAAACACGAGAAAACGAGAAATAAAACACCAAAACACGAAAACACGTGAAAAAAAAAGGCCGAACACGTTGCACGAAAATAACCCTTTACCATCCTCAAAGAACAATGACTGAATTGAATTTACATCAAGGAATTTTATACAATGCTTAAGTTCTACGTTTTGGCTCAGATTCTATTATCGGCTGTTAAAATAAATAAAATAAAACATCTTGCTCGACTTTTTTTTTTCTTTCGAATGCTCGTAACGTTGTTATGAACGTGAAGTCATAGAAAATACTTTTAAAATAAAAGCAATCTGTAAAAGTCAATAATGATAGGATATTCAGTATAATAAATTAAATAACACATAGCTGAGAGGGTGATAGAGCAGATTGGAACCCCTCGAAAAGGCATTATCAACCTTGGCTTCGCCGCGGTTGACAATGTTTTCTCGGGGTACCAATCTGCTCTATCACCCTCTCAGCTATGTGATATTTATATATTGTGACCGTTTGACTGGCCTTGACGAAGTCGAAAAAGGGGAGACTACTACGCTGTGCTGTTTACGGTGGATGTGTTTGTGATATAAAGGTCAGTTAAAGAATAACATCAAATTGTAGGTCAATGATATTTGATTCGCAGTTGTATTAGCATTGCCTCATCTAATTTCCACGAATTTTATTTTGCTACAACTTCTCAGTCATGGTATATTGACCTTAAAAAAATGCATAGTTTACATGATTAGTGTTTGGCTAGTTGATAAGTTTTTGCATAATAACGTTAACAAAATTTGATGAAAATTTATTCAAATCAATGTGTTGGTCAACTGGTTTGAATGTTTGATTGGTGGGTTGGTCAGTTGATTGATTGAGTGAAATTTTGCATACTGTCAAGTTTAACAAATTCTTTGTATACTGAGCCAAAAAGGTTAAGCAACAAAAATGTGATTTTTTTTATTATTACAAAATCATAACAACATATGATTTTAATAATACTAAAATGGAATTATGACATGTCAGAAGCAACATGAAAGTTTATCACTCACAATCATTCGGAATCTCTTCGTATGTAGCGCAAGAGGGTCAAAATGCGGATATAAGTATAATGTTATTCAAAATCAATTTTTCAGCCACGCCCTAAGTGCACCAATGAACAACTGACAGGCACACCAGCAGCTGCCCTTAGTCAATGCATACTCTTGTGGCCGGAAAAAAACTTGTCACGTGTTGACGTAAAGCAAAGGTAACGTTCCTCCCTTGACGATAGTTTTTTTTTTGGTCTACGAGATATCGACCTATCCTGTGCAATTACAATTTGTCGATATCTGTTTGTTAGTCTCTTAACGGTTGCCTTATGTCCATTAAATCGAGCCACAATGTCAGTAACACTCATTCCGGCATCAATCATTCCAAGAGCTTTCTGACGGTCATTTTCGGGAGTCTGGTTGACGCTCCATGCAACTTTTTTCAAAGGTGAAAGTGTTTTACTAACCAATGGTGTGTTTCTGAACGTTAGTGAACAAGAAATCTTTAATATCGTTTTAAAAGTACAGGTACAGAAGGTAAAACATCAATTACACATGCAAAGCTGAAATGGCGCGAAATCAATGACCAGGGAAAAGGTACGACTGTTTTAAATTACAGATAAAACTAAGGATTATATCATTAATGTTTGAATATTTTTCCAGAAACAAAAACAAAAAATTATAAAAAAAGTGTTCCTAAACTTTTTTGGCTCAGTATACGAGGGTTGTCCCTAAAGTTCGTGGACAAGCTACAGTCTGCTTAAAAATAGCATTTCAGGGGAATTCTTCTTGCATATTTGTAATCCTGTACTATATCCTAGTTCGATTATATCAATATTTGTCCAATTTTAAATGCGAAATGATAATTTTTACTTCATATAAATATATGCAATAGAGAACCGGAGCACGGCGAAAATATCACATAACATGCAGGCTGGTGTTTTCATATTTTTGTTATTTTCAGTTTTAATATCCGCCAAAAATACATGGCACTTGCATTGTGACGTCGGCAATAGTCTTGACGTTACACCTGATAAATTTGAATGGCAAAAATTTCGAACTGGTTTCGAAATCTCGATTTGAAGCATTGAATCCAGAATCCGCCTCACTGAAAAAATGGACGTTTAAGGAAAAGGTGGAGCAGCGGGCAATTATGAACTTTTGTGTAGACATCGGAAAAAAACCAACAGAAACACACAAGTTCTCAAAACAGTCTGAGAAACATAGCAAGACAATGCACAACCCCACACTTCTTTGAAAACTAGTCTAGAAATTGATTTACTTGGATTCGAATGTCTGAAACATCCTCCGTATAGCCCTGACTAAGCGCTAATGGATTTTGTGGTATTCCTGCATATCAAATCTTTTCTCCGTGGACAAAGGTTCGACGATTTATCTGAACTAAAACAGGAAGTAATGAACATAACCTTAAATATGAAAACATAATAGTTTAAAAAATATTTGATTACTGGGTAATAAGATGTAAAAAATGTCTTGCTTTGAAAGGAGACAACGTTGAGAAAAGTTAAAATGTTGACTAGAGATGTAAAGTCCAGCGCTATAAATGTAATCCAGCGCTGGATACGTTAAGTCCAGCTCTGAAGACGTTAACTCTAGAACTGGCGATTCAGTCTAGCGCTATAGATACGTATTGAAGCATCAAAGATTTGAGGTCAATCGCTCAAGTTTACGTTTACCGTTTAAGATGTAAAGTCCAATGCCTGTTGATTTAAAATATAGCGCCGTAGATAGGATGCAAAGGGAGTAAGATTTTTAGGCAATCGATGGAGATCCAGCGCTTAATATCTAAAGCACAGCACTGTAAGCGTAGAGTAAAGGCAAAGACCATCGATGTAGATATTAAAATTAGTGCTTTGGATGTAAAGTATAGCGATGTAGATGTAACGTAATGCGCTGTAGAAGTTAAGTCTACCGCTGGAGGTGTAAAGTCCATATATGTAGTTGTAATTGAGCGCTGTAGATCTAAAATAGCGCTGTAGATATACATATTGTATCAGTGCTGTAGATATGAATTAAGGCGCCAAAGATTTAAAGTCAAGCGCTAGCTAGACCCGCTGGAGATGCAACGTCAAACGCGGGTGATTTTCAGTTCAGCGCTTTTGAGATATGCAGTACAGGAGACTTAAGGTCAAGTGCTGGAGATGAAACTTTCAGTAACTTGCTGTAGATATAAAGTAAATCCCTGCCTTTTAACGTCAAATGCTGGAGATGTAAAGTTCAGAGCTGGAGATGCAAATTTCAACGCCTGAGATGTAGTCAAGCGCGCTGTAGATGTAAGATTTAGTGTTATAGATATAAAGTAAAGTGTCACGATGGAAATGCAAAGTCTACCGCTAGAGACATTTAAGTACAGCAATGAAGATATTTAATCTAGCATAAGAGACCTAACGTCAGGCGCTGAATAAATAAACTCATGCCATGCTGCTGTAACAGTAGTGCAGTAGTATGCATGCTTTGCTTATGTATAACTTTTTTTTAAAGAAGACATATTTTTTTTACAGATGTCAAAGTCTCAGACAATTTCGTAATTCAGTGACAAGCTTCAATTTCAAAAAGGGAAATATCCTATGGAAATATAAATTCATTAGAAAATATCATTGGGAGTGATTGTAATCCTACATTCGTGTAAGATTTTTCTGAAATTCATACTGCCAGTTTATTATCAATATTGTAATGCACTTTTCATTTCATTTCAATTCTTTTATATTTATATTTGATCCACATACCAATCCTCAATCTTCATAGGTCATGTCAATTCGAAGACATCGAGTCACAAAATGTTTTGTAATAACAATGCTATCCACTGCCTTGATTCCCATGAAATTTTTGTTTATCTGTTTGATATTTTGATTTGTTACAAATGAAATTTATGAATTTGAATACATTAGATGGACAGCAATTTTGCAATACATGCTGCTTCAACTTTTATTCAAATTATAGATATGGAAAGCTGCAAATACATATCATTTTGTTCACTCATTAAAAAAAAGGTGATAAAGGATTACTGGTAAATGAGCCATCAAACCACTAAATCAATATCATATACAATTTGTAGAAAGTAAATTGACTTTTTTTTTAAATATTTTTACCAAATGTCTGTAAATTTGCTTAATTGTTAGAAAATGCAGGGTATTCATATATTTCTTGCAATAATATTAGTATGAGTGAAAATCCGTACGGGTACTTATGCCTTAAAATAATATATATATATATAGATAATAATGTGGTCATTTTTAACCTTTCCTGTTAACAAAACTTTGAATTTTTCGAAAACCTAAGGATTTTCTTTATCTCAGGCAAAGATTACCTTAGCCGTATTTGGCACAACTTTTTGGAATTTTGGGTCTCCAATGCTCTTTAACTTTGTACTTGTTAGGCTTTATAAATATTTTGATAAGAGCCTCACTGATGAGTCTTATGTAGACGAAACGTGTGTCTGGCGTACAAAATTATAATCCTTGTACTTTTGATAACTATTTACACCACTGGGTTGATGACACTGCTGGTGGACATTTCGTCCCCAAGGGTATCGCCAGCCCAGTAGTCAACACTCCGGTGTTGACATGAATATGAATAATGTGGTCATTTTTATAAATTTCCTGTTAAAATGGTTAACAAAACTTTGAATTTTTCAAAAAACTAAGGATTTTGTTATTCCAGGCATAGATTAATTTAGCCGTATTTGGCACACCTTTTTGGAATTTTGGGTGCTCAATGCTCTTCAACTTTGTACTTATGGCTTTATAAATATTTTGATATGAGGGTCACTGATGAGTCTTATGAAGAAGAAAGTATGTCTGGCAAACAAAATTATAATCCTGGTACTTTTGATAACTATATATATAGATAATAAAGCCCAGTAATTTGTTTTTTATTTGAAAATGCATGTAAAGTATAATATCACTTGTTGAGTAGAAATTAAAAGTTTTCTTTATTATAGAAGAACTTTGCCCCAGTTTTATCCACAGCGGAATGTTTGTTGCTGGCTTGGTGAAGAGTATTTGATAATCCACTTGGTCCACAGAAGAATACACCAACACTTATCCTGTAATAGAAATCTAGTAATAAGATTACATAGTTATCTCCCCCTTGTTCTACATATATAAAGTCAAAATACTGAATATAAAAACGGATAATGATAAATTAAAAGGGCTTCATTTTTATAAATTTTTAGAGAATACTTATTTGTTTTCCTACAGTTAAACTTTATTCTGTTGAACTTGGATTTTTGAAAAAGCGTCGATGGTTGGAAGTATATTGTAGATGTCGTTACAATATCTGATTATTTCTAATATGTACAACTTGTTAATTCAAACTATCAATTACTCAAAACCTGTTATTAAGTTAATCCATAAAACAAATAAGCATATCTCTATAAACATGTTGAGTATAACCCCGCCACATTATTAAAGTATGTGCCTGTCCCAAGTCAGGAGCTTGTAATTCAGTGGTTGTCGTTTGTCTATGTGTTATATATTTGTTTTTGGTCATTTTTTATATAAAAAGGGCCGTTAGTTTTCTCGTTTGAAGTGTTTTACATTGTCTTATGGGGGCCTCTTATAGCTGACTATGCGGTATGGGCTTTGCTCATTGTTGCAGGCCGTACAATGACCTATAGTTGTTAATGTCTGTGTCATTTTTGTCTCTTGTGGACAGTTGTCTCATTCACAATCATCCCACATCTTTTTTGTTTTATATTAGATACTTTAAACAAGTGAAAATATTAATGACAATCACATGTTCTCCAGTAAATTCAAATATCTTTTTCATTCCCTTTATGAAAGTTTAAGTCTAAATCACCATAAACTTATGATTTTTTTTTATGTCTTTCCAAATATAACTTTTATCCCTGACCTCTATCGATTTCTGTATATATTATGCATCATATATCATTTAAGTAACAATATAAATATTGATAAACATATTTGTAATAACCCAGCATGGTCTTTAGAAATATTTTCAAATATTTTGTCTCAGTTTGGTCGGCCATAATGTGTTTTCTGCTGTAGTCCTGTTACTGTGTCTGATTTATCGACTTCATGTAAAATTATGTTTTGAGCCTGAACGTTACAGCGTATTATTATGTTATGAGCCTGAAAGTTACAGCGTAAAATCATAAAATGAGCCTGATAATTGCATTGAAGAATCATATTCTGATTCTGATTAAAAAAAGTGCAGTAGAGAATGCTATTTTTAAAATAATCTTAAAGTAACAGTGTCAGTGTTCTCCTTTTTTCACTAAGGTAAGGTGGGTGTTTTGAAAAAAAACACTTGCAACCGGGAGATTTTTTTTAAATATTTTCCACCAGGTTTATTTTTTTCAGTTTTACTGTGGGTTGGGGTCACAAATAGAAGGATAAGTATTGTATTCACATTTAATGGGATTGTGAATCATTCTTCTGCTATCACTGCTAGTTTTATTAAATGATTTGACAAATTAGTTTTGTGCATCTCGGATAGAAGATGATAATGGCTTTTGCAGGACTCCCTCCTCCTACAAAGTCTGCGACTGCATTGCCTATCGAACAAAGTGTCTGTCCTGTTTCTCGCTTTAGTGCTGTAATTTTTGCACACAGAACAGTAATATCCTTGTGTGATTTAAAATACTGATCTTGTTAATTGCAATGACAAATTATATTCTGAAAAAAAAACATGTTACCAATCGCATGCATCCAGATGCACTGTTTTAAATTAACCGCCATTAGGAACACTCAAAGCTGAGTATTTGAAACCCTTGAATTTATTAGAATAAAAACAATTTAAGAGCTATTACAAAAAGCTGTCTGGACCATTTGTTGTTCATTGTTGTTGGTCTTTGTTTTGTGAGAAAAGTTTGGTATAGGTGGGTTGTGTTGTAAGTTGTTCTACTGGATAGTTTAAGCAACCGCTGTTATCCTTATTTTTATATGTAATAAAACATACACTCAGTGTATCAGTAAAATATCATACTTTGAATAACATTCACATTTATTACCTGGTCTTTGTCCCATCCTCGGGTTAAGTAGATATTATAGGTTGGAAAATTTGTGTTTCCTTGTTCAGCCATCTGAGTATCAAATTCCCAGTAAAAACATACCTTTCTCACCTTCATGTCTCCATCAGGGTACACACTGGTATCTACAGGATTAAAAAAAAAACATCCGATATTTTTTTTGGAAAATTACTGCTACACCTTATTAAGGGGGGTCGCTGGTCTAAATCAATTTTTTAATTTAATATAATATTTCGCTAATTTTTTCTACAAATGAACTTTATCTTATAAAAAAAATCAAGAAGTTAGGCCATCGATCATTTACGCTCACAATCTGCCTCGAAAGAAGCATACATTTTTGTAAAGGTGCAAGGAGATAATTTAGAGCGTTTTTAATGATATTAACATTTCAAAAGTCATCTGGGGCCAAACCGAATCGATTTTTTGGGTTAATTGTTGTATCATATGATAAAGTAATAACTAATAGTGTAAAAAATAAAATTTGTTATGAAAAAACAAATGTATTTTTTTGGCTGAAATTTTGTACCCGCGAGCCTCCTTAAGCAAAAGCAAATTCTTGTTTTGTTTATCAGAAACCTATAAATTCTGTTAAGCAGTAGATGCATCATAAAAAGATCAATTACAGATGCACTGCAGAAACAAAAAAAGCAAACGAATGGACCCTATGGACTGCCCTCTTCAGAAACTGAGGGTATTATTATATATCACTTATAGTGAGTTGATAAAAAGATACCTTGATTAACATATTGTCATAGATTGAATGAGGGATGAAAATTTTTGACTTATTCAAAGGATTATCTGCAGTAAGACCCCATTTTTAACAAAATTGTTAAAATGTAAATATTTAGCTATTTATTGGAAAGTAGAATACTTCTGTTACATAACTATGTGCTGTTTTTGACAATACAATACACATATATCGAGTACTAACATTATTAAGTCATGACAATTTTTTTGAAATCTTCACACCATTAGCATTTGCGTTAAATTTTAGATGGTTTCCGCATTTGTGTTCATTCTTAATACTTGAATGTTAGTTGTCTTTGATGATAAAACATAACATATATAAAGGTTGAGAGTGAACACGAATGCGGCATGCACTTGCATGTTTGACAAAAAACATTTGAAAAGTGACATATTATGGCATATTTGATAGATTGTTCATATTTAAACTTTAATTTGAGCGTCTTAAATGACTTAATCAGTTTAAATCTTTCATATGAACTAATTAAATCGACTAAAGTAGACATTTATGTGTTTAAAAAGTGTCAACGATCTTTCGTCAGATGAACCTGAAATTGGAGGCCAAAATCATGCCTTACCAGACCTACTCCTTCATAGTATTTCAATTTTAAATGAGCCTAAGATTGGTCTTTTTTAAAAATCAAACGAAAAAATAAATAAACATATGATACATTATAAACTTCATGCCCCACATTCTATCCAACCCTTGAATGTTCATTCAATACGAAAATACATGTCTATCTTTAATTATTATTTCAATCGATGTCTTAAAGTCTCTACTGACCAAGTAAAGAGAGATAAACCTATATAGAAATAATATTATTTTTTTTTATAAAAAACTGCATAGAGGTATTTTTTTCCCTTTTTACAGAATTTGTATCTATCACCTAAATTATAATATATGAATTTAATCAAAGGGATTGGATCAGGTTCTAACCTGATGTGTTTCAATATAGATGCAAATGGAGTAACTCCTATCCCTGTAGCTACAAACACATCAAATTGATACCAAACTATTTCTTCAGTAGCTGTACCAAATGATTTATCTGCAGCTACCATGGAATAATATTAAATATATGATGTGGAATATAACTTGTACTTAAACATACACATCAACTTCATACCAAAATATGTCCTCAGTAGCTGTACAAAATGGTCCATCTCATCCACCCTGAAATAATGTTGAATAAATGGTGTGGAATAAAACTTCTTCTTAAACATACACATCAACTTCATACCAAAATATGTCCTCAGTAGCTGTACCAAACGGTCCATCTACAGCCACCCTGAAATAATGTTAGATAAATGTTGTGGAATAAAACTTCTTCTTTAACATACACATCAACTTAATACCAAAATATTTCCTCAGTAGCTGTACCAAATGGTCAATCTACAGCCACCATGAAATAATAAGCAAAACATACCTTAAAGTAATCTGTACTTACAAAAAATTCAATTTCCTGGCAAAATATCTCCTCAGTTGATAAAATGGTGAAAAATACCACAATGATACAGTATTCAAAAAGGACGAATTTCTGAACTATTTAATTAATCCAATAAAAAGATTATATATTAGCTTATTTTGTATCCAATTTATTTCTGCATAATTTAGTTAATAAAATCAACATCAGCCTTTTAAAATAAATCCTACACATTGTTTAAACAAGAGCCTGCAGTAACTGTACATTGAAAAAACAAAAACCATTCTCATTTCTACCCTCAATTCTGATTAAAATGAAAATAACAGTTCATAAATTTTGTGAGCTAGAATAGATATCAGGATTTACTATAAAAAGGAAGAATGAGAAACTCAAGGATTTACAATCAAGGACGTATCATTACATATTCATTTGAGGAGCTAAATAACAAAATAAATCAAAATAATAATTATTAGTATTTAAGTCATTTTCTGTTATAAATATAGTTGTAAAATATATTAAAATTGTTGACCAATAACTATAAGTGAATGGTCAGAACAATATGATTTTTCCATTTTTGTTCCTTTTATCTATCAATTTCTATTTAAACGATGCTGTATTATTTATGTGTATAATTCAAATTCTTAACCTTTACCTTATTTTCTTTATACATTTATGATCATGACCTCTTAATTTACACTGGTTTATAATGACCATTGACCACTTGATATAATTTTAAAATGTTTCACGTCTTACATTGAGGTAGATCTGTCTACCAGTACTTGCACTAAAATTCCGTCATCTCAAGGACACTACTATGGCCAGTAATAAACATACTTTTTACTTCCTAATAAAAAAAAACAATTGTACAGCACTTAGTTGCCTGTATTTCAATGTAATGAACTTTAATTTATGTACAGCAGATTCTAATCCATCTTTCTATAGTATATGCAGTACAGAAAGTGGGATTTTTTAAATTAATCGTAATTTGCAACGAATGCAAGATGGAGGCTTTTAAGACACAAATATATAATCTGTCTGTGCATAGGCCTCTAGTGTCTCATTGTTTAGCCTTTAATTTGATCTGATTAAACCTTTTATTAGATCTTTCTCTCTGATCCACATATGATAAGATCTAGTAAATTAGTTCATTCTTAAAACTGTTTTGTTGACACTGATTTTGATTTTTTTCTTGGAATTAAAACAAGTTTCGGTTTTCATTATTCACTATGAAATGAAGTTTATGGTTTGTATTATATAATCAATCTTCCCTTTCATTGTGACACAATACAAAATTTCTAAAGTCTAAAATGAAGACGCGAGGAAGTAAATAGGCATATATAACCTTAGCAGTATTTGGCACAACTTTTTAGAATTTGAATCATCAATGCTATTCAACATTGTCCTTGTTTGGCTTTATAAATATTTTGATATGAGCGTCACTGATGAGTCTTATGTAGACGAAACACGTCTGGTGTACTTAGTTATAACCCCTGGACCTTTGATAACTATCTAACCATTATCCGTGTAATACAATAAACAAACAAAGGTCATAAAACGCCAATCTGGACAGTGGTAAAACAATGTAGCCTTTATAAGATTATATATGGTAATTTACTCAACAGATTGATAGATATATTTTCTATCTATTTTTTCTTACAATAAGCGTCCAGTTAAAAAAAATGATTCTTTCAGAGATTGATTTTGACTTGAACATTGGTGTTTTTCCATGACGGTCAATAAATTCTAGTATCGGATTTCATAAAATGCATTTGAATATATTTATCTAAGGCATGTTATTCCCGATGGACATGTTTGTATATATATGTACTCATAGTAACTTATGAAGTGAAAACACAGCCTTTTATCCATAAGGTCCACATGAACAATAAACCATTTGCCCATCGAGGACCCTTAAACGATATGATCTTGAGACTAGTGAATAAAGAGAAAATGTAAATATTAAAATTTATTATCAAACAAACCACGCTGTTGATGTTATTTGTAATCATTTTAATATCTACGTAGCGAAGAGTATTATATAGGAGGATTGGGTTTGAATATTTTGTAAATATTTTCCAAAATTTTAATACCGGAATTTGTAACGTGTGCAAGATAAAGGCTTTTAGGAGACAAACATATAATCTGTATGAGCCTCAAGTGTTTAATTGAGGAGCCTCTTATTAGATCTTTTTCTCTGATCTACATATGATGACGCTTAGTAAATTTATTTATTTTAGAACTGTACTGTTGTCACTTGCTTTAATTTTTTCTCAGAAATAAAACAGGTTTCGGTTTTCATTATCCACAGTATGGAAATGAGGTTTAGGGTTAGTATCATACTATCTGTCTTCCTTTTCACTGTCATACAATGCAGAATATCTAAAATCTAAAACGTTGAAGGAAACTTATCCTTACCACTATCCGTTAAAAACGATAAACAAACAGTAGTTATAAAACTCTACTATGCACATTGGAAACATCATAAAGGAGAGATGAAAGACACCAAAGGGAATTCATAAAACAAACTGACAATGCCAGTTCACTTTGGTGAATATCTAAATATATGATTAAATCCAACGTCAATATTACACGTACAACAATCATCAACCCAAAGTCAAACTGAATGTAATTGAAAAACATCTAGAGGTCGTATTATAGTCAAATCATAGACACAATTTAAATTCAGATGCTCTGCGGGTCACAGCTTTATACGACCGGGGGTCAAACCCTAAACAGTTGGGGCAAGTATGGACAAAACATTCAAGGTTGATACAGCTCTGAATTTGGATTGTGATTAAATTGTTGACACGGCATAGGTTTCTGACAAAGAATGAATGTGGTCCAAGAACTTAATATTTTTAAATGGACACTTATCTTTAATAGTCCAATATCCAAAATCTAAATATATGGTTAGATTCAGCATATCAAAAAAACCCAAGATTTCAATTTTTGATGAAATGAAATAAAAAAGTTTTATTATGGACCCTTTAGACCTCAATGTGGACCAACTTGATAACGGGGCACAAATATCCAAAATCTATATACATGGTTAGATTCAGCATATCAAAGAACCCACACATTCATTTTTTGTTGAAATCAACAAAATTTAATTAAGACCCCGATTTGGACCAACTTGAAAACTGGTCCATCATTTTATTTTTATTTTTTGAGGTTGTATAAAAAGAGCGAATTATTGAAAAAGATTGTTATCACATGTTTTTGCAAGATTTAAAATATATCTTTTAAAAAAGCATTGTGTTTTAGGTTTCGCCTACCATTTTGAAAAACTAATTTCATGGCGGCTAGTCTGTAAAAAGATGTCAATTAGATTAGCAAGAGGGGTACATGTATCTAATTGATGGTAGATTTAGAATCTTATTTCATTTGGACATAAGAGAGCAGACGTCAACCTGAGTCAATCATATTTATTATCGATTCAGTTTTGATGGTAAAAAGAAACTGATAAGTGTAATAACATTTTATATATAGTCATGATAGTTTTGGACTGTTTTCCAGTTGTTATGATAAGTTTTGGGGGGTATGTTCTTATTTCAAACAGAGGCATACTCCGCATATATCAATTTGTGCATGAAGCGATTGTTACGTGCTAGGTATTAATGATTTTACCACAACGTTTTAATAGTTTTAACAGGAAATTTGATATAAATTTATGTGGGTTTCTTTTTCAGGACTTCTGATCCATCCATGTAGTATTGCAATTTTGCGATTGTGGTTATTCATGGAGAACCTGTAGTATACAAACTATATCGCTGGATTGAGCTGATTGTCTAAGTGTTTATCAAAGTGTTTTGCTTTGAGCTCAGTGCATTGTTATGCAATTCATTCTTTGTGAAATAAAGATTTGGCAAACAACTCTTATCTGCACAGGGAATTGTAGTAGTATCCATTATATGTAAGTAGTAATCGGAGATCTACATGTTTATCAAAGCATTTTATTTACGAACCAAAGATGTGTTTTTTTTTTCCAGAAGCCAAATTAAAAAAAACCAATGATGCTATTGCACCTAGCAATATGATGCTAGGTGATTTTGTTACTTTTTAAGCATCCGCACTGCTTACTGATAGTGCAGTCCTGCCGAGTGAAAACGCCTTTCAGTATTGTAAAAAAGGACCAAATTTATAAGGACTACCTTGGAAGAAGAATATTTTTTCAATATTTTTTTCGTTTTGAATTCTTTGAAGTTTTTGCTAAAAAAAAATATTGGGACTATTAAATATCTTCTTATCTGATAAACAATTTTGACATTTAAATCAAATATTTAACTGATGGTACAGGGAAGATCGATTACAAAGTAACATAAATATAATCTGTTACAAATGGTACATGCATACATGTTCTTGGATACCATCTCCAATATAAAAATAACATGAAGAAATGAACTTAATGTGAACCTCTCCTAGCTACAAATGTATCCAAAACCAAAGGTAATCATTTTAATCATTTGGTAATCAACGCAATTAGTGTCTCCTCCATGAAAGTCTTGGACATTAAAAAAAGTATTAATTCAACAATACCGCTAAAGTTTAGTGTTCAGCTCAGGATAGCTGTCAGTGTCATTAATTGTGCAACTGTTACAGTTTATTATATAAAGAACCCCATGTAAGAAAACTCTGTCAAATATCCAAACATACTATACACACTGATCTGTGTCCACACTTGTAGTTAAACAAATAAAACCTAAAAATATGCATTATCTATAATGTAAGATCAGGTAAAACATCTACGAATTTTAAATCCATTGATAAATTTATATTTTATGCGATAAGGTCAAGTGACGGGTTGGTTAAAGCTATTTCACCAACATGTTTAAATGTGTTTTATTTTGCCTTATATGAGGGGCTGCAGGGTTAACTTACTCGGAAGACGGAGAAATATCGGTAAAAAATAAAGAACGGAAAAATGAATCATAGAGAATAATCGGGTGATAATATTAAATGTAAAGAATTGAGAATAATTGGAGAAAATTATAAGAAAACTATAAGATAATTAAAAGATTAAGTTACAGAAATAAGAAATAAAGACTGTGCAATCCAGACCATCAATCCATATCTATAAATATAATTGTCATATGACAACGACCTTGGATTTAAAACAAACATATCCTTACTTATTTAGTTACAGTAAAAGGAAGTAAAATAGTCAGACATATTGAATTTTATACTGGTCAGAATGGCGTTTTCACAATCTTTAAAACGTGGACAAGCTCCTGCTACATGTAATTTTTGTGAAGAAGAAACCAAGATAAAATGGAAATGCATTAATTGTGACGTTCTAATGTGTGATAAATGCAAGGACAAAATTCATTCTAAATTAAAAAATAGTAAAGATCACAATGTTATAGATATAAAAGAGGTAGGAATTCATCGTGGCGAACTGGATTTTAGCGATTTGAAATGCATGGAACACACAGGACAGTCTGCCGTTATGTTTTGTACGTCGTGCGATAGGCTTGTGTGCACATCATGCATTTCTAAATTTCACAATGGCCATGGGTTAGTCGAAATAGCCGAAGGTTGTAAGAGCAAAGTTGAAAAAATAAAAAATGAACAAACCAAAGCAAAAGAAAAAATCATGGAGCTGACCAGAGAGATAGGAACAATAAGTTTAGTTGATATGAAAGACAGTGAACGATACAAAGATTTAATAATAAAAATCGATGCTCAAAATATCGAAATAAAAAGATTATCTGACAAACATGCAGAAAAATTAAAAAGTGAATTGAAAAAAAAATGGACAGACTTTCAGGAGGAAAAAATCAGCAAAGCCCAGAAGACCGTGGATAACTTAACAAAACTTAGTTCAAATGCGGAAGATATTATTCAATCTAACAACGCCGAAAAAATATTTATTGAATGTGAAAAGTTGTCCACGGCCGTCAGTATAGCAGCTATCGATCCCGGTACCATATCATTTCTCCCGGGACAAATATCACCATATAACGTGGGATCGTTACAGGTTGTGTCTAATGCCGTCAACGTACGTATCGTTAAACAATTCCAAACTGACATTTCTAGTGTACTTTATCTATCGTTATGTCCCGACAATTCTCTGTGGATAAGTGATCAAAAAGTGTTACAGAAAGTAAAACCAGTAGAACATAAACTGACAGTAGAATCTATATTTAACATTAAAGTCTACGGAATGGCGGTTACTCCGACTGGTGACCTACTTCTGGCATCGAGTGAATCAGTACTGAAACAAGTCAGTGGTAAAACACGAGAACTTACTGATTCTTTTTATGAGGTGGATCCGTTAGTTTATACTGCCGTACATTTGACCAGAGATGGTAAAGTCATAGTGGGAATCAAGAGTAGAGGAAAAGCATGGCCGGTAACGGGCAGACGAGCTATCATTGTGATGAACCAGAAAGGAGAACATGAAACTATCTATGAACTTGACAAGAACAACATTCGGATATTTACATATGTTGAGAGTATAACCAGTACAGATAACGGGAATATCTGTGTAGTGGATAAGTTATCCGAGGATTTTAGAGGTAGAGTTGTGGTGCTTAATAGAGACGGAGATATCCTACAGATCTACACAGGTCATCATGAGATCAATAATGAGAAGAAGCCGTTCAAACCAGTGAAGATTGTTACTACACCGTCTGACAATATTATTGTGACAGAATTAAGCATTTATATATTTCACATACTGAATAACTGTGGTCATTTGATCACACATTATAACATGGGCGACTTAGGAGTAGTAATGCCGTTTTCCCTTTGCTTCACAAGAACTGCGGGACAATTGTATATTGGATGTACGAGAGGAAAAGGAAGTGTGGAAAAGTCAAAGTTATATGAAGTGCATATTTCTGGTTGTTAGACAAACAATTAATGGACTTTACTTTTATTTTGTATGAATTTTATTGTTGTCATTTAACTTGAATTATTTTTAATTTCATTAGTCTATTCATTGTTTTTATTCTAATTAAATGTATTTTAAGAGCATTTTATATAATCGGAAGTAAACAGTAATTAAGTTTCGTGTGACTTTTATATCGTTCCATTAGAAATGTAGATATTTAAATCGAAATAAAAAAAAACATTTTGTTTAAGTGCCTAAGCTACTTTACTTTTATATTATTTCTTATTTGCATGAAATCCAGAATTAGTTCAAACATTGTACGAGTTTAAAATTATACATACGTTACTTATTGTATTTGTTGCTGGCTTTATATTCCAGCAGCAAATATTTCATGCATATTCAGGAAAATATAAATCAAAAACGTTCCCCTTTGGCTTAGGATTTGTTATGAAAAGTCAGCATTCCGCAGTATCTCGGTTACATCTGATTTGTATTGCTATCGGTGGTGTTAAATTGTTCATTTTATATTATTTGTTTTATGGAATGGCGTTTTTCTGTTCATCTTTTTATTCTATTGGCGATGGTTTTGCTTAACCGGTATTGACCCTACTTCATATTCCTTAGGCCTCCAATACATTTCATTGGAATGCACTATTATTGTTACATTCGTAATTAATCAGTTCCTTACCCAACCCTATAACAATATTTTCCTGCATGTAACCGTAGCCAGTGTCTATACACTGGCGTACTAAATTATAATCCTGGTACCTTTGATAACTATTTACACCACTGGGTCGATGCTATTGCTGGTGGACGTTTCGTCCCCGAGGGTATCACCAGCCCAGTAGTCAACACTTCGGTGTTGACATGACTATCAATTATGTGGTCATTTTTATAAATTTCCTGAATATAAAACTTTGAATTTTCGAAAAAAACTAAGGATTTTCTTATTTCAGGAATAGATTACCTTAGCCGTATTTGGCACAACTTTTTGGAACTTTGGATCCTCAATGCTCTTCAACTTCGTACTCGTTTGGCTTTATAACTATGTTGATATGAGCGTCACTGATGAGTCTTATGTAGACGAAACGCGCGTCTGGCGTACTAAATTATAAATCCTGGTACCTTTGATAACTATCTATGTAGTATTACAACTGCACATATTAATTACAGCGCTGAAGGTGTGAAGTCGAGCACTGTAGAAGTCAAGTCTAGCTTGATTGATTGTCGGTTGTTTAATGTACAGTTGTGAATATTTTCAGGACGAAGGAGCGCTAGAGACGTAAAGGGTAACGCTGTAGATATAACGTCAATTCCTGTAGATTAAAATCTAAAAAAAAAAAAGTTCTAGAAATGTATAAAGTTTAGCGCTGTAGATATGACGTAAGGCGCCAAAGCTTTGTAGTCAAACACCGGGATGCAAAGTCTAGCGATGACGATGCAAAATCCAGCTCTGGAGTTCTAAAGTACAGCACTGTAATTATGAAGTCAAGCGCTACAGATTCAATGTCCGACGCTTGAGATGTAGAGTCACGCGCTGTAGAAGTAAAGTCTAGCACTGCAGATATGACGTAAGGCTTCAAAGTTTTAAAGTCATGCGCTGTAGAAGTAAGGTCTAGCACTGTTGATTTGACGTAAGGCTTCAAAGATTTAAAGTCACGCGCTGTATAGATGACGTAAGGCTTTAAAGTTTTAAAGTCGAGCGCTGTATATGTATGGTCTTAGACCAAGTCTGTAGATATGACATAATGCTTCAAAGATTTAAAGTCATGCGCTGTAGATATGACGTAAGGCTTCAAAGATTTAAAGTCACGCGCTGTATAAGTAATTAAGGTCTAGTGCTGTTTAGATGACATTAGGCTATACAGATTTGAAGTCAAGCGCTGTATATGTTAGGTCTATAAAAAGAAGATGTGGTATGATTGCCAATGAGACAACTATCCACAAAAGACCAAAATGACACAAACATTAACAACTATAGGTCACCGTACGGCCTTCAACAATGAGCAAAGCCCATACCGCATAGTCAGCTATAAAAGTTCTTTAGATATGACGAAATGCTTCGAAGATTTAAAGTCACGCGCTGTATAAGTAATTAAGGTCTAGCGCTGTATAGATGACGTAAGGTGTCAGGTAAAGCACTGTAGATTTGAAGTAAGGTCTAGCGCTGTTGGTATGACGTAAAGCTACAAAGATTTAAAGTCAGGCGCTGAAGCTGTAAGGTCTAGCGTAGTTGATATGACGTAATGCTTCAAAGATTTAAAGTCAATCGCTGTAGATGAAAGTTCAACGTTAGCCTCGGATGTAATGTCCGGAGATTGAAATGCAAAGTCCATCGCTAAAGTTGGTAAGTACAGCGCTGTCGATAAATAGTCGAGCGCTTTAGATGTAACTGAATATGCGGCAGTTGTGGTTTTCGGATAATCAAATCTTATGTAAGATTTTATTTTTATTTTACAACGACTGTCCTTATATATGCTCCTTTGATTCGACCACGAATATACAATGCAGCTATTGCTCACATTTATATCCATTCATAGAATAAACAACACCCTGACCAAGTGTGAAAATAAGAAAATTGTACACTTAATAATTCTATGAGAGCAAAACATTGTATAACAGGAAATTCAGTATTGGTTTTTTTTATGATTTTTTTTTTAGAAATTTCTCGTTGAAGCATAGGTGGGAAAAATTTGGTTGATTATATAGGGAATCACTGAAGCATGACCGGAGCGGGCCCCCTTAGGTCAGTCAGTGGGCACAAGCCCCCCCCCCCTTATGAAAAGTTCTGGATCCGCCACTGTCAAGTACACATATTTGAAGAAAATAGAATGTCATGTACTAAGATAAGCCTTTTACTATATTACATTTGTGCGTAATAAGCAAAGTTTATACCTCTGGAAACTAAGTTAAAATAATCTTTGAATAATTCCAATATTGCACTTGAAAATGATAAAAAGAATCGTCACGTTTGTGGGTCACTAAATTGCAGTTTGTAAAATTGATATAAATATTATTTATTCATGATTTCATTCATGATTTCATTCATTTTTTTTATACTTATGGATTGTTATTACTGTGTGGACTCTATATTTTTTGGTGAATTTGGAAAAAATCGTGGACATATGATCAAAACGACAGACATATAAAAATATTAGATTATACCATGACTTTTTTGTTATCTCGCTTGATATATCTTATGTAGGAAAATCATACCAATCCGTATACTGCAATCAACTTATATATTGGGCTACGGAATACTTTCAGCTGAACATTGGATCCATGATCGTTTCCAAACTTTAGCTAAAGATTTGAACAATTTAGAAAACTTAAGAATTATTTTGATGATTTTTGTCTTCTTTTTACAAATGAATTAATTAATTCGGATTTTCATCGCAACAGTTATGTTGTATTTTCAATCAGGAACATAAATATTGACGGTTAGTTATACTGTTCTCAGTTTCGATATTGTCGAATTAAACATGTATAGTATTCTATATCTTAATATCAGGAATGCGTACTCGATTTAAAAACGTTCATTGTCAAAGCTTTTCTTGTTGCAATATTGCCACACCAGTCCTTGGGTTACGCAAATTAATGTAGCGAGTCTTCCCTTTATTTATCCAATATATAACAAGAATATATGATAATTCGCAAATGTTACATTTACAAGAGACCAAACGATATAGAAATTAACAACAATATGTCGCAGTAGTACACGGCCTTCAGCAATAACCAAAACCAAAATCGCATATTCAGCTTTAAAAGGTCCTGAAATAACAAATGTGAAACAATTCAAACGAGAAAACCGTAGTAACAACCAGATTTATGTACAAACGATGAATAAGCAACATATATGATATTTAGCAACGAACGACAACCACTGAATTCTAGGCAGTGGTTCCAGCTAAATAGCTAGCTCCCATTTGCTACTTTCCGGCGCCGGCCACATGCCCATATAATTTGGAAATATCACGGGCAAGAACTATCTAATATGGAAAACGAATTTTTCAGCGGATGACCGTGAGGGCATTCCGCTGTATTGCTATTGCCTAGATTTCCATTACATAACATTCGTTTTGGGTTTTCAATCGATCTATCTATAATACTAAAATTACGAGGTCCAATTTGTCAGCCGTCATCACGTGAAAACGACGAATCAAAGAATTCAACTTTATATACAACTTATATAGTACAAAGGTGTAGATTAAAAATTACACCACTCCAGGCCCTTTTGTTTTCCACGTAATTAATATTGCCAATAATTAAGAAGTTCCGGGTCAAGTCCGATACCGATACCAATAGTATAATCACCTGTTACTTATTACCTTATCTGTACGTTCCGCATCTGACAGGGGCACCACCAAACAGTGTATGCAGGATTAATATGCTATATACACGGGTCATAATCACAGGGTTGACACTACTAAATTGTTACCGATTATAGTATTTTAATCAGTAAGACTTTCTAAGATAACAATACGAATACTAAAAATCTGGACTAAAAATAAGGCGTTTGCATAGGTACAGTTTTCAATTTATTAGCGGGCATGAGTGACGTAAAACAGCGAATCAAAGAATTCAACTTAATTTATAACTAATATAGGACAATGCTGTTGATTAAAAAATACTCCATTCCAGGACCTTTTGTCACACAGTTTTCCAAATAATTAGTATTTATCATGACCAATAATTGATAAGTTCCAGTTCGACGGGTTCAAACAAAGATTTGAAAGCAGAGAAAACTGTGTATCTTATAATCCGCATGATTTTATCAGATGACAATACTAATACTAAAGCAAGGCTTGCGCATAGTTATATACTTAAGTCACGGACCCGCGATGTCACGGGTGTGTTCTAGTATTCATAATGAATACGTAGACATCATCAAGTGCAAATTAACATTCATTATCGCTTGTTACAAACTCAACTCATCAAATACTTTTTAAAGAAAATGAATTAATAATATTATCATGTTTTGTTGTATGTATATATAATAAGTAAAATATCTCAAGAACATTTGCGATCTCAAAGAATGATGACTCTGGATGGAGGATTTAACATTTTTGGCGGGAAAATACGAATGCCTACTCAAATCCATCCTATAAGAAAAATCGAATTATTAAAGAAGCGTGTCCAACATGAACTTGCACTGTATCCCTAGTTTTTGGTGGAGTCCTGTGTTGTTTTTGTACCGCTATTTGTGACATTTGTTCCCACATCATTGTCAAAATAATAAAGATTGATGCGACTGTCGTACAAGTGAGAGGTTTAGCGCTATAAAAACCAGGTTCAATCAACCATTTTCTACATTTGAAAACGCCTGTACCAAGTCATGAATAAGACAGTTGTTTTCCATTCGTTTGATGTGTTTTATGTAATGATTTTGCCATTTGATTTGGGACTTTCCGTTTTGAATTTTCCTCTGAGTTCAGTAGTTTTGTTATTTTACTTTCTATTATTAACATACATTATTTTTTAGTAGAATAGAATGATATACAAATGCATAAAATATGTATATACATGTAACTGTAATATAGAAGTATTAATATAATATATAACCATAAACCAGAGTATACTGATTTGTATCACTACAATATAATAGTCATGACGGTAAGGTTGAATTCCCTGTCATTAATTTATCATTCACGCACGAACTAGTTCCAGAAAAAAATTATATCTGTACATTAACTTCACTTTTAGATATAGAGATGTTATTTATTTTTCTAACACAAGTTCTGGTCAGACCATCCACAAGAACTTGCAGTCATCCGATGTTCAGTACTTCAGTTCGTTGATTACCTTTGCTGCTGCTTCTTTATGGATTAGCGTACCAGACCATTTCAGGACTGTTAGCAGCTTCTCACATTTCATAAGTCCTGCAGTGGAACAGACTGTTTTTGCTCTGCCTGTAGGCAATTTTGTGTTATATTTTTTTTAATACTTTTTATGCTGCATTAACAGCTAGCTTGCATTGCAACTGAAATTTTATTTTTACCTTTTAATAATATATAACAAGAGTTGAAGTTTTACTTCATACATTATTTTAAAAATTTTAGCTGCAAGTTTTAAATATTCCTGTATTAGTGCTTCTTATATATGTTTTAGTATTAGCAAGATACATGTATATATGCTAGAATTAAAAGTGGGACTGTTTGATTACTATGTATTTGCATCCTGCATGCCTTGTTTTATTTATTATTCCATATGTTTTTCTATTAGGTGAAAAGCATACTTATTAAGTTACTTACTTACTAACTTACTAACTAACTAAGTGCTATTGTGCCAGCTACGACAAAATAACGATTTATATAGAGTTTTGCTATTTTGCAGACCTTATTATAGAATTTTTCTTTAGAATAAATGAATTTCTTTTTATTGAAGTCATTGAGTTCAAAAATGGAAGACTTCGATCGTGTCGTAAAAAAATTGAAATATTAACGCTTTGTTCGACTCATATGTCAAGAGCCACAGCAGATGTATATCACTTTGAAAAGTACAACTCTGTACAAATATGGAAACGTGATTCAGGGAAGACATAACTTGTGGAAACTAGAACACAAAACAAAAACGAAATACACAGCTACTTTAGTACAAGTATTTGTGATGTACAGTTCTAAAGATGGATATAAGATGTACATGTGTAAATCTACATAAAACTGTACATCTGTTAAGCTATATATACACTGTACATCTGTAAAACTGTATATAAACTGCAACTCTGTAAAAATGTACATTAAGGCGAAGTGTACGTAATTAAACTTCACAATGGATTTTTTTTAAATTTCACATACGAATTCTGCTTGTAAAATTACACCAGAAAATGAAATAAAAAAAGGGGGTAACCGTTTTCGTTTTTGAGATACGAGCCGTTGAAATTAACTACACGATACACCAAAATTACAAAGGATATATAGGGAAAATCATCAAAATTAGCAGATATTTTTACATTATCAAGATTTTCCGGTATTTTGTTGGACAATGGATTTTTTTTTAAAATTGATATACGATTTAAAAATGAAAGACGAATCCATCGGTGTAAAGAAAGTCCTTAGCAACCGTATTACTTTTTACGCTACTCTATGTTGAAGTTTAGTTTTTGGCCGGAACATTGAAATTATCTGGCGACGTCATTGTCTGCAGTAACGTCGCCATAACTTCTACGTCGAAACTCTATTATACCGTACAATGCCGTAGCAATGGCGTTCGTGTGTATTACCCATTTTCCTATGTATCACAAATGATCTTACGCGACAATTTGACAAGGGAATAAACTAACTAATTTTAAAGAATATTTCTGTCGCAAAAGAAAATGCAAGTTTGTAAATTAATTTACCGCAAATGAAAGAAATTTGACGTAGACTCTAATTTCATCTTTTCTATATTAGAGTGATTTCCGAACCTTTTTCAATGCTGGCATGAATTGTTTAATTATTCTTTTATGAATCAATTATCGAGTTTGAATTTGACCCGGTTAACACAGTGTTGTCAGAATGAATTGATCGGCTTTATTAACTAAGATCGGGTATACACCTCGTTTTCAATCTTACTTCTGTATGTTTGTATTTAAGAAAATAGACCTATTTTCTGCATATTTTCATGTTCGTCATTTCTGCATGTTGTTAATCTGAGGATTTGCACACAATATAGTCTACATCATAAACCTATTTCATTAGTCATGTTTACACACATGCTAAAGACGCATCTCTGCCAAAACATATTTTATTTTACAAAATTTCCAATCTCGATCACTTTCCCTTTTCTTTAACTAAATGACAAAGAATTATGTAATGTTTGCTGAATGAAGTTTCAGTAACATAAGAAAATATTTGTTTGTTTCATGCATTATTTGTTAAAAATCCACATTTAAGGATTTAAATTGGTTGATTGATTGTTGGTTGCTTAACGTCCAGTGGCAAATATGTCATAAAATTGAGAATGGAAATGGGGAATGTGTCAAAGAGACAACAACCCGACCAAATAAAAAAACAACAGCAGAAGGTCACCAACAGGTCTTCAATGTAGCGAGAAATTCCCGCACCCGA
The DNA here is from genome assembly GCF_036588685.1 of Mytilus trossulus. Classification (NCBI taxonomy): domain Eukaryota; kingdom Metazoa; phylum Mollusca; class Bivalvia; order Mytilida; family Mytilidae; genus Mytilus; species Mytilus trossulus. The sequence goes on from NC_086382.1 coordinate 9,998,891, forward strand.
AGGCGTCCTTCAGCTGGCCCCTAGACAAATATATACTAGTTCAGTGATAATGAACGCCATACTAATTTCCAAATTGTACACAAGAAACTAAAATTAAAATAATACAAGACTAACAAAGGCCAGAGGCTCCTGACTTGGGACAGGCGCAAAAATGCGACGGGGTTAAACATGTTTGTGAGATCTCAACCCTCCCCCTATACCTCTAACCAACGTAGAAAAGTAAAAGCATAACAATACGCACATTAAAATTCAGTTCAAGAGAAGTCCGAGTCTGATGTCAGAAGATGTAACCAAAGAAAATAAACAAAATGACAATTATACACAAATAACAACAGACTACTAGCAGTTAACTGACATGCTAGCTCCAGACTTCAATTAAACTGACTGAAAGATTATGATTTCATCATATGAACATCAGGCACAATCCTTCCCGTTAGGGGTTTAGTATCATACCATCATGTTCAGGACGAGAACAAGTAAATAATAAATACAATAGGAAGTTTTGTTCATAACAGAGGCAATCCGGGATGATGGTCTTGAAAATTTGGAGTGCCACTAGAAAATGAGAATACATGTATATTGGATAGGGACAGAAATTCTGCCGCGTGCAACAGTTCACATATTCAACTCTTAAATTATAGTTGTTGCAATGGTTTTTAACGGTCATAGAGGGTGACACTCTCTTTACACGAGGCATCGGTTTTAGCGTTCCCATTCTGACAGGACTTGACTGCGAGCTTAATAAATTCTGCACAGCCAAACGGACGCTCCTCTTCGGCAAATGTTTTACTGCCGTTCGGGAGAAGACCAAGCGACCATATTTCGTTTCCCCAGTCACCCTTGGGGTAACACGGATTTAAACAATAAGCATAATGCATACTATGGTTCTTCAACTATTTTAGTTCATATACATCCGTGGCTTTAAAATGTTCTGCCTTTAGTGTCCCGTTAAATTAAAAAAAAAACATCTTAAAATGCTATCGAAATGTATAAAAAGTCTGAACTTATTTCACCACTCATTCCACTAAACATTAAATTACAGTTACAAGTGCCACAAAACTTTCCTGGCCTCTTTTCTTTAACCGTAATGATATTTTCTTCTTATTTATAATCTTGAATTGAGACCTATTAGGATTGAATAACACGTTACTTAGTCAAAATTACATTTTTTTCTCTAATTTGAAATGATGCACACAGGCACATTGAAAGAAAACAAATTTTGCTATCTCCTCGAAATTGGAATTTGAAAAAGAAGAAACTTCTTATCATACATGAATCATGTGTATTTGTACTTTTAATTTCAATTTGGTTCTAAATTTAGATTCAGTTTTCCAATAAATTTCGGACGGAATAGAAGACACCTGTTTATTTTCTGCACATGTATAAAAAGTTGAAAACTGGAAGTTGAATGACATAGTTTTTATTTATTCTAAGATAAATGTTTAGAGTGATCACTTTTTAGTTTACTATGAGTATATTTTTTGGGCCTAATTTGTAAACTTTCGACTTTGTTCTTCCGACTTGTAAGTGTTGCCCTAGACTAGTCGTCAAATTATATTCTCTTGGTATCGTCTTATTTTCTAAATTGATATAAAACATGTCCTAAAATTTTCATTAGCACAAAATACGAACATGTCAACGTTTTTTTAATCTATTAATTAATTTCACATGTCATTCATTAATTGTACGGCAATCTAAAACTGTTAAAAACTACGGCTTTTAAAACGATATTGTTGGGTCAATTCAGGTATAATTTTAAAAATTAAATAATTAATAATAGAAGTGGAATCGTCACATGTTTATTTATTGATAATTCTGTTGTGAGGCGTTTTTACAATCTGTTGATATCATAAGTTTTTACACGAAATGCCTTTCATGTCCCATGCGTCTGAAACAAAAAAAAATCAACCAGTATTAAAGTCAGGCTGCACGAAACAATAGAATGCTTTGATTTCTAAATGGAGTAATTCAGATAATTTCTCATGATTAGTTTTTTAAGACAGCATGGGAGTGCTTGTTGGATTTATGATAGACCGCACGAAGTATTTTCTCTTTCGTGTGTCCTTTCTTGGAGTAAGGGAGATAACTTGCGTAACTAACGTCGAACGTTATTAATCCCGTATTCCGCTAGGGGCGTGCAATTACGTACACTTCGCCTTAACTGCACATGTTTAAATCTTTAAAAGCTAAACATATAAATTCTACCACTGCTTCTTGTGTGATACGATATTTATCAACAGTTACATACAGTTTTACAGATGTACAGTTGATATACAACTTTACATATGTACATTTCATATACAGCTTTACAGATGTACATTTTATATATAACTTTATTGCACCAGACTCAAGCTGGCAGCCACTTTTATCGGCCAATCAAGTTAGCAGCCACTTTTTTCCAGCAGCCAATTTTGACGATATGTCTAAAAACCAAAAAACTGCATAAGACTCAAACGTTCCTAAAATCGCTAAATCTTAGTTAAATATAGTTTAACAGCGGAATTCGACAATTTCGCGGCTTGTACTGATTTTAAAAGCATTTCATTACGTTTTAAATATGTATGTGAAGTTAACTACCGGTTTGTTATTTGATATTCGATATTCAATATACAACCGGTTGCTAGCAGTCGGTTCAATATCAAAATTTAGTTGAAAATCATTAAAAAGTATGATTTCATAGTTAACAGGAGTGAAAAATTACGCCGCAAATTGTTTTATGACCCCTTCAAGCTGTCGTAAATTCTCGTTGTCCTCGAATATAAACCCTTATATAAGTTGCATATTTGTCTTTATGTAATAAAGATTTTGATCAATAAAACGACATCAAAGATTCAACAAAGATTTAATTTAATTAATAATATATAAAACTAAATCCAAAGCTGGCCACTCTAAAAACATTCCAAAATATAAAAAGAAATATCTATGGAAAGCCAAAAAGAGAATAAATATATTGTAAAAAACCTACGGGAGACCGATCAGATGACAGTTACACCCCTGGTGTTTCAATACCCTAAATGCAACGATATTATAGACTCTGTAGTATATAAAATTGGGTGTAGAGATTAACGTGACTATAAGGATCTTCGATTATGGGTATTGAAAATACATAAATGGGCAACTTTGAACCTCTGTGGTGGCCAGACGGGCCCGGATCCCAGAAAAATATTTAAGTGGGGAATAGCTTGGGTTAATACTTTTAAAATGAGCTAGGTCCGGTTCGGAACTTTGCCGTAGGGATATGCCTCAGAGTACCGAATGTGTAGATGATATGAAAAATACGTAAATGGGCAACTTTGAACCTCTGTGGTGGTCAGACGGGCCCGGATCCCAGAAAAATCTTTTAGTGGGGAAAAGCTTGGGTTAATACCTTTAAAATGAGCTAGGTCCGGTTCGGAACTTTGCCGTAGGGATATGCCGAAGAGTACCGAATGTGTAGGTGATATGAAAAATACGTAAATGGGCAACTTTGAACCTCTGTGGTGGCCAGACGGGCCCGGATCCCAGAAAAATATTTAAGTGGGGAATAGCTTGGGTTAATACTTTTAAAATGAGCTAGGTCCGGTTCGGAACTTTGCCGTAGGGATATGCCTCAGAGTACCGAATGTGTAGATGATATGAAAAATACGTAAATGGGCAACTTTGAACCTCTGTGGTGGTCAGACGGGCCCGGATCCCAGAAAAATCTTTTAGTGGGGAATAGCTTGGGTTAATACTTTTAAAATGAGCTAGGTCCGGTTCGGAACTTTGCCGTAGGGATATGCCGAAGAGTACCGAATGTGTAGGTGATATGAAAAATACGTAAATGGGCAACTTTGAACCTCTGTGGTGGCCAGACGGCCCCGGATCCCAGAAAAATATTTAAGTGGGGAATAGCTTGGGTTAATACTTTTAAAATGAGCTAGGTCCGGTTCGGAACTTTGCCGTAGGGATATGCCTCAGAGTACCGAATGTGTAGATGATATGAAAAATACGTAAATGGGCAACTTTGAACCTCTGTGGTGGTCAGACGGGCCCGGATCCCAGAAAAATCTTTTAGTGGGGAATAGCTTGGGTTAATACTTTTAAAATGAGCTAGGTCCGGTTCGGAACTTTGCCGTAGGGATATGCCGAAGAGTACCGAATGTGTAGGTGATATGAAAAATACGTAAATGGGCAACTTTGAACCTCTGTGGTGGCCAGACGGCCCCGGATCCCAGAAAAATATTTAAGTGGGGAATAGCTTGGGTTAATACTTTTAAAATGAGCTAGGTCCGGTTCGGAACTTTGCCGTAGGGATATGCCTCAGAGTACCGAATGTGTAGATGATATGAAAAATACGTAAATGGGCAACTTTGAACCTCTGTGGTGGTCAGACGGGCCCGGATCCCAGAAAAATCTTTTAGTGGGGAATAGCTTGGGTTAATACTTTTAAAATGAGCTAGGTCCGGTTCGGAACTTTGCCGTAGGGATATGCCGAAGAGTACCGAATGTGTAGGTGATATGAAAAATACGTAAATGGGCAACTTTGAACCTCTGTGGTGGCCAGACGGGCCCGGATCCCAGAAAAATATTTAAGTGGGGAATAGCTTGGGTTAATACTTTTAAAATGAGCTAGGTCCGGTTCGGAACTTTGCCGTAGGGATATGCCTCAGAGTACCGAATGTGTAGATGATATGAAAAATACGTAAATGGGCAACTTTGAACCTCTGTGGTGGTCAGACGGGCCCGGATCCCAGAAAAATCTTTTAGTGGGGAATAGCTTGGGTTAATACTTTTAAAATGAGCTAGGTCCGGTTCGGAACTTTGCCGTAGGGATATGCCGAAGAGTACCGAATGTGTAGGTGATATGAAAAATACGTAAATGGGCAACTTTGAACCTCTGTGGTGGCCAGACGGGCCCGGATCCCAGAAAAATATTTAAGTGGGGAATAGCTTGGGTTAATACTTTTAAAATGAGCTAGGTCCGGTTCGGAACTTTGCCGTAGGGATATGCCTCAGAGTACCGAATGTGTAGATGATATGAAAAATACGTAAATGGGCAACTTTGAACCTCTGTGGTGGTCAGACGGGCCCGGATCCCAGAAAAATCTTTTAGTGGGGAAAAGCTTGGGTTAATACCTTTAAAATGAGCTAGGTCCGGTTCGGAACTTTGCCGTAGGGATATGCCGAAGAGTACCGAATGTGTAGGTGATATGAAAAATACGTAAATGGGCAACTTTGAACCTCTGTGGTGGCCAGACGGGCCCGGATCCCAGAAAAATATTTAAGTGGGGAATAGCTTGGGTTAATACTTTTAAAATGAGCTAGGTCCGGTTCGGAACTTTGCCGTAGGGATATGCCTCAGAGTACCGAATGTGTAGATGATATGAAAAATACGTAAATGGGCAACTTTGAACCTCTGTGGTGGTCAGACGGGCCCGGATCCCAGAAAAATCTTTTAGTGGGGAATAGCTTGGGTTAATACTTTTAAAATGAGCTAGGTCCGGTTCGGAACTTTGCCGTAGGGATATGCCGAAGAGTACCGAATGTGTAGGTGATATGAAAAATACGTAAATGGGCAACTTTGAACCTCTGTGGTGGCCAGACGGCCCCGGATCCCAGAAAAATATTTAAGTGGGGAATAGCTTGGGTTAATACTTTTAAAATGAGCTAGGTCCGGTTCGGAACTTTGCCGTAGGGATATGCCTCAGAGTACCGAATGTGTAGATGATATGAAAAATACGTAAATGGGCAACTTTGAACCTCTGTGGTGGTCAGACGGGCCCGGATCCCAGAAAAATCTTTTAGTGGGGAATAGCTTGGGTTAATACTTTTAAAATGAGCTAGGTCCGGTTCGGAACTTTGCCGTAGGGATATGCCGAAGAGTACCGAATGTGTAGGTGATATGAAAAATACGTAAATGGGCAACTTTGAACCTCTGTGGTGGCCAGACGGGCCCGGATCCCAGAAAAATATTTAAGTGGGGAATAGCTTGGGTTAATACTTTTAAAATGAGCTAGGTCCGGTTCGGAACTTTGCCGTAGGGATATGCCTCAGAGTACCGAATGTGTAGATGATATGAAAAATACGTAAATGGGCAACTTTGAACCTCTGTGGTGGTCAGACGGGCCCGGATCCCAGAAAAATCTTTTAGTGGGGAATAGCTTGGGTTAATACTTTTAAAATGAGCTAGGTCCGGTTCGGAACTTTGCCGTAGGGATATGCCGAAGAGTACCGAATGTGTAGGTGATATGAAAAATACGTAAATGGGCAACTTTGAACCTCTGTGGTGGCCAGACGGGCCCGGATCCCAGAAAAATATTTAAGTGGGGAATAGCTTGGGTTAATACTTTTAAAATGAGCTAGGTCCGGTTCGGAACTTTGCCGTAGGGATATGCCTCAGAGTACCGAATGTGTAGATGATATGAAAAATACGTAAATGGGCAACTTTGAACCTCTGTGGTGGTCAGACGGGCCCGGATCCCAGAAAAATCTTTTAGTGGGGAAAAGCTTGGGTTAATACCTTTAAAATGAGCTAGGTCCGGTTCGGAACTTTGCCGTAGGGATATGCCGAAGAGTACCGAATGTGTAGGTGATATGAAAAATACGTAAATGGGCAACTTTGAACCTCTGTGGTGGCCAGACGGGCCCGGATCCCAGAAAAATATTTAAGTGGGGAATAGCTTGGGTTAATACTTTTAAAATGAGCTAGGTCCGGTTCGGAACTTTGCCGTAGGGATATGCCTCAGAGTACCGAATGTGTAGATGATATGAAAAATACGTAAATGGGCAACTTTGAACCTCTGTGGTGGTCAGACGGGCCCGGATCCCAGAAAAATCTTTTAGTGGGGAATAGCTTGGGTTAATACTTTTAAAATGAGCTAGGTCCGGTTCGGAACTTTGCCGTAGGGATATGCCGAAGAGTACCGAATGTGTAGGTGATATGAAAAATACGTAAATGGGCAACTTTGAACCTCTGTGGTGGCCAGACGGCCCCGGATCCCAGAAAAATATTTAAGTGGGGAATAGCTTGGGTTAATACTTTTAAAATGAGCTAGGTCCGGTTCGGAACTTTGCCGTAGGGATATGCCTCAGAGTACCGAATGTGTAGATGATATGAAAAATACGTAAATGGGCAACTTTGAACCTCTGTGGTGGTCAGACGGGCCCGGATCCCAGAAAAATCTTTTAGTGGGGAATAGCTTGGGTTAATACTTTTAAAATGAGCTAGGTCCGGTTCGGAACTTTGCCGTAGGGATATGCCGAAGAGTACCGAATGTGTAGGTGATATGAAAAATACGTAAATGGGCAACTTTGAACCTCTGTGGTGGCCAGACGGGCCCGGATCCCAGAAAAATATTTAAGTGGGGAATAGCTTGGGTTAATACTTTTAAAATGAGCTAGGTCCGGTTCGGAACTTTGCCGTAGGGATATGCCTCAGAGTACCGAATGTGTAGATGATATGAAAAATACGTAAATGGGCAACTTTGAACCTCTGTGGTGGTCAGACGGGCCCGGATCCCAGAAAAATCTTTTAGTGGGGAATAGCTTGGGTTAATACTTTTAAAATGAGCTAGGTCCGGTTCGGAACTTTGCCGTAGGGATATGCCGAAGAGTACCGAATGTGTAGGTGATATGAAAAATACGTAAATGGGCAACTTTGAACCTCTGTGGTGGCCAGACGGGCCCGGATCCCAGAAAAATATTTAAGTGGGGAATAGCTTGGGTTAATACTTTTAAAATGAGCTAGGTCCGGTTCGGAACTTTGCCGTAGGGATATGCCTCAGAGTACCGAATGTGTAGATGATATGAAAAATACGTAAATGGGCAACTTTGAACCTCTGTGGTGGTCAGACGGGCCCGGATCCCAGAAAAATCTTTTAGTGGGGAAAAGCTTGGGTTAATACCTTTAAAATGAGCTAGGTCCGGTTCGGAACTTTGCCGTAGGGATATGCCGAAGAGTACCGAATGTGTAGGTGATATGAAAAATACGTAAATGGGCAACTTTGAACCTCTGTGGTGGCCAGACGGGCCCGGATCCCAGAAAAATATTTAAGTGGGGAATAGCTTGGGTTAATACTTTTAAAATGAGCTAGGTCCGGTTCGGAACTTTGCCGTAGGGATATGCCTCAGAGTACCGAATGTGTAGATGATATGAAAAATACGTAAATGGGCAACTTTGAACCTCTGTGGTGGTCAGACGGGCCCGGATCCCAGAAAAATCTTTTAGTGGGGAATAGCTTGGGTTAATACTTTTAAAATGAGCTAGGTCCGGTTCGGAACTTTGCCGTAGGGATATGCCGAAGAGTACCGAATGTGTAGGTGATATGAAAAATACGTAAATGGGCAACTTTGAACCTCTGTGGTGGCCAGACGGCCCCGGATCCCAGAAAAATATTTAAGTGGGGAATAGCTTGGGTTAATACTTTTAAAATGAGCTAGGTCCGGTTCGGAACTTTGCCGTAGGGATATGCCTCAGAGTACCGAATGTGTAGATGATATGAAAAATACGTAAATGGGCAACTTTGAACCTCTGTGGTGGTCAGACGGGCCCGGATCCCAGAAAAATCTTTTAGTGGGGAATAGCTTGGGTTAATACTTTTAAAATGAGCTAGGTCCGGTTCGGAACTTTGCCGTAGGGATATGCCGAAGAGTACCGAATGTGTAGGTGATATGAAAAATACGTAAATGGGCAACTTTGAACCTCTGTGGTGGCCAGACGGGCCCGGATCCCAGAAAAATATTTAAGTGGGGAATAGCTTGGGTTAATACTTTTAAAATGAGCTAGGTCCGGTTCGGAACTTTGCCGTAGGGATATGCCTCAGAGTACCGAATGTGTAGATGATATGAAAAATACGTAAATGGGCAACTTTGAACCTCTGTGGTGGTCAGACGGGCCCGGATCCCAGAAAAATCTTTTAGTGGGGAATAGCTTGGGTTAATACTTTTAAAATGAGCTAGGTCCGGTTCGGAACTTTGCCGTAGGGATATGCCGAAGAGTACCGAATGTGTAGGTGATATGAAAAATACGTAAATGGGCAACTTTGAACCTCTGTGGTGGCCAGACGGGCCCGGATCCCAGAAAAATATTTAAGTGGGGAATAGCTTGGGTTAATACTTTTAAAATGAGCTAGGTCCGGTTCGGAACTTTGCCGTAGGGATATGCCTCAGAGTACCGAATGTGTAGATGATATGAAAAATACGTAAATGGGCAACTTTGAACCTCTGTGGTGGTCAGACGGGCCCGGATCCCAGAAAAATCTTTTAGTGGGGAAAAGCTTGGGTTAATACCTTTAAAATGAGCTAGGTCCGGTTCGGAACTTTGCCGTAGGGATATGCCGAAGAGTACCGAATGTGTAGGTGATATGAAAAATACGTAAATGGGCAACTTTGAACCTCTGTGGTGGCCAGACGGGCCCGGATCCCAGAAAAATATTTAAGTGGGGAATAGCTTGGGTTAATACTTTTAAAATGAGCTAGGTCCGGTTCGGAACTTTGCCGTAGGGATATGCCTCAGAGTACCGAATGTGTAGATGATATGAAAAATACGTAAATGGGCAACTTTGAACCTCTGTGGTGGTCAGACGGGCCCGGATCCCAGAAAAATCTTTTAGTGGGGAATAGCTTGGGTTAATACTTTTAAAATGAGCTAGGTCCGGTTCGGAACTTTGCCGTAGGGATATGCCGAAGAGTACCGAATGTGTAGGTGATATGAAAAATACGTAAATGGGCAACTTTGAACCTCTGTGGTGGCCAGACGGGCCCGGATCCCAGAAAAATATTTAAGTGGGGAATAGCTTGGGTTAATACTTTTAAAATGAGCTAGGTCCGGTTCGGAACTTTGCCGTAGGGATATGCCTCAGAGTACCGAATGTGTAGATGATATGAAAAATACGTAAATGGGCAACTTTGAACCTCTGTGGTGGTCAGACGGGCCCGGATCCCAGAAAAATCTTTTAGTGGGGAATAGCTTGGGTTAATACCTTTAAAATGAGCTAGGTCCGGTTCGGAACTTTGCCGTAGGGATATGCCGAAGAGTACCGAATGTGTAGGTGATATGAAAAATACGTAAATGGGCAACTTTGAACCTCTGTGGTGGCCAGACGGGCCCGGATCCCAGAAAAATATTTAAGTGGGGAATAGCTTGGGTTAATACTTTTAAAATGAGCTAGGTCCGGTTCGGAACTTTGCCGTAGGGATATGCCTCAGAGTACCGAATGTGTAGATGATATGAAAAATACGTAAATGGGCAACTTTGAACCTCTGTGGTGGTCAGACGGGCCCGGATCCCAGAAAAATCTTTTAGTGGGGAATAGCTTGGGTTAATACTTTTAAAATGAGCTAGGTCCGGTTCGGAACTTTGCCGTAGGGATATGCCGAAGAGTACCGAATGTGTAGGTGATATGAAAAATACGTAAATGGGCAACTTTGAACCTCTGTGGTGGCCAGACGGGCCCGGATCCCAGAAAAATATTTAAGTGGGGAATAGCTTGGGTTAATACTTTTAAAATGAGCTAGGTCCGGTTCGGAACTTTGCCGTAGGGATATGCCTCAGAGTACCGAATGTGTAGATGATATGAAAAATACGTAAATGGGCAACTTTGAACCTCTGTGGTGGTCAGACGGGCCCGGATCCCAGAAAAATCTTTTAGTGGGGAATAGCTTGGGTTAATACTTTTAAAATGAGCTAGGTCCGGTTCGGAACTTTGCCGTAGGGATATGCCGAAGAGTACCGAATGTGTAAGTGATATGAAAAATACGTAAATGGGCAACTTTGAACCTCTGTGGTGGCCAGACGGGCCCGGATCCCAGAAAAATATTTAGGTAGCAATAAACAGTTAGGAAAAAATACTAAAATTTGCCCTTATGAATTTTACCATTCCCTTTTCATTGCTTTCTTGCAATATCAAGCTTACTGTTTGTGTCATATATGGGCATATGTATGTAATCAGAATCTTCCATAGATTTTATTTCCAGTATATAAAATGGTAAAATATAATTTCTTTTTGGTGTATCCATGGCAACAATCTGCATTTATTTGTTATGAAATATTGCAAAAAGGGGGGGAAAGATGTCACATATTTCCCCAAAATTTGGCTAAAAGTAGAATTTCAATCGCTTGAAGTAATACCTTTTCTGAAACTGTGTACATATATCATTCAGCAAATCCAATGAAAATCATATGTCTTTCGTCTCATTTTTTTGTAAAATTGCGTCAAAAACTTCGTGTAGAAAAAGAGTGTTTGTAAACAGTACATTAATTTCTGAACCGATGACCGGTCTAGCTATGAAAATACGGACTGTCAAACAGAAAACAGCCCATAAAACATGTAAAAAATAATCTTGATGCTCTTATAAACCACCTTTGAAGGCTAAATTAGCACTCATCTGTCTAAAAATGAATTTTATTACACAATAACTTTCCTATTTGAAAAATTCACAGGGGCCATAATGCGAAACTAAACCCCTAACTGTGTATTGCTACCTTAATAGTAAATATTTTTTTCAAAGTCTCCCTTTTAACTTATTTTCTGAGTTCTGCTAGCTAAAACGAGTAAAATGGCCTTTTATTTTTGAAAATTGGTTGAGTAATGAATATTTTATGAAGGTTAGCAGTTGACCCTGAAACGCGACAAAAACTGATTTTAAGAAAGGTGCCAAGTCAAAGTGTAAAATCTTGTCTCTACCTCAATTTTTAGCCAAATCTTAAAAACTGTACCTCTTTTGTCAGTTTTTTAATGTTGAATATTATAATAAGATCTCTGATGATGCAACATTGTACAAAATTTAGCAATTTTAAGCATAAAAATGTTAATCTTTATGCTTATTGCATACAAAAGACTTGATTAAAAAAATTGTTGATAGGGAATCAATTTCTTACATCTGATTTAATTATACATTTAATATATGCCAAAATGTAACATGAAATCTTGATAAAAACAATAATTATATATATTCGCAAGAAAAAAACCAACGCGTTAAATACTTGGGCTACTACATGCAGTCCAATCCATCAGAAGCAAACGTTAAGCCGATAGAGTACAAATATAAGCCTAGTGTCAAAATGTCTAATTTTGGTTGCTAAGGACTGTAAACAATAAAATTGACACATATTGTCATTGTTAAACACTTAATTTACTCAGAAGTTGATTTTGAATCTAAATATCAATAGATTTGTGGCATGAAAAGTCTTAAAGTATACAATTCTGAGCTTGGTAAGTATGCCATAAGGTAGCAATAAACAGTTAGGAAAAAATACTAAAATTTGCCCTTATGAATTTTACCATTCCCTTTTCATTGCTTTCTTGCAATATCAAGCTTACTGTTTGTGTCATATATGGGCATATGTATGTAATCAGAATCTTCCATAGATTTTATTTCCAGTATATAAAATGGTAAAATATAATTTCTTTTTGGTGTATCCATGGCAACAATCTGCATTTATTTGTTATGAAATATTGCAAAAAGGGGGGGAAAGATGTCACATATTTCCCCAAAATTTGGCTAAAAGTAGAATTTCAATCGCTTGAAGTAATACCTTTTCTGAAACTGTGTACATATATCATTCAGCAAATCCAATGAAAATCATATGTCTTTCGTCTCATTTTTTTGTAAAATTGCGTCAAAAACTTCGTGTAGAAAAAGAGTGTTTGTAAACAGTACATTAATTTCTGAACCGATGACCGGTCTAGCTATGAAAATACGGACTGTCAAACAGAAAACAGCCCATAAAACATGTAAAAAATAATCTTGATGCTCTTATAAACCACCTTTGAAGGCTAAATTAGCACTCATCTGTCTAAAAATGAATTTTATTACACAATAACTTTCCTATTTGAAAAATTCACAGGGGCCATAATGCGAAACTAAACCCCTAACTGTGTATTGCTACCTTAATAGTAAATATTTTTTTCAAAGTCTCCCTTTTAACTTATTTTCTGAGTTCTGCTAGCTAAAACGAGTAAAATGGCCTTTTATTTTTGAAAATTGGTTGAGTAATGAATATTTTATGAAGGTTAGCAGTTGACCCTGAAACGCGACAAAAACTGATTTTAAGAAAGGTGCCAAGTCAAAGTGTAAAATCTTGTCTCTACCTCAATTTTTAGCCAAATCTTAAAAACTGTACCTCTTTTGTCAGTTTTTTAATGTTGAATATTATAATAAGATCTCTGATGATGCAACATTGTACAAAATTTAGCAATTTTAAGCATAAAAATGTTAATCTTTATGCTTATTGCATACAAAAGACTTGATTAAAAAAATTGTTGATAGGGAATCAATTTCTTACATCTGATTTAATTATACATTTAATATATGCCAAAATGTAACATGAAATCTTGATAAAAACAATAATTATATATATTCGCAAGAAAAAAACCAACGCGTTAAATACTTGGGCTACTACATGCAGTCCAATCCATCAGAAGCAAACGTTAAGCCGATAGAGTACAAATATAAGCCTAGTGTCAAAATGTCTAATTTTGGTTGCTAAGGACTGTAAACAATAAAATTGACACATATTGTCATTGTTAAACACTTAATTTACTCAGAAGTTGATTTTGAATCTAAATATCAATAGATTTGTGGCATGAAAAGTCTTAAAGTATACAATTCTGAGCTTGGTAAGTATGCCATAAGGTAGCAATAAACAGTTAGGAAAAAATACTAAAATTTGCCCTTATGAATTTTACCATTCCCTTTTCATTGCTTTCTTGCAATATCAAGCTTACTGTTTGTGTCATATATGGGCATATGTATGTAATCAGAATCTTCCATAGATTTTATTTCCAGTATATAAAATGGTAAAATATAATTTCTTTTTGGTGTATCCATGGCAACAATCTGCATTTATTTGTTATGAAATATTGCAAAAAGGGGGGGAAAGATGTCACATATTTCCCCAAAATTTGGCTAAAAGTAGAATTTCAATCGCTTGAAGTAATACCTTTTCTGAAACTGTGTACATATATCATTCAGCAAATCCAATGAAAATCATATGTCTTTCGTCTCATTTTTTTGTAAAATTGCGTCAAAAACTTCGTGTAGAAAAAGAGTGTTTGTAAACAGTACATTAATTTCTGAACCGATGACCGGTCTAGCTATGAAAATACGGACTGTCAAACAGAAAACAGCCCATAAAACATGTAAAAAATAATCTTGATGCTCTTATAAACCACCTTTGAAGGCTAAATTAGCACTCATCTGTCTAAAAATGAATTTTATTACACAATAACTTTCCTATTTGAAAAATTCACAGGGGCCATAATGCGAAACTAAACCCCTAACTGTGTATTGCTACCTTAATAGTAAATATTTTTTTCAAAGTCTCCCTTTTAACTTATTTTCTGAGTTCTGCTAGCTAAAACGAGTAAAATGGCCTTTTATTTTTGAAAATTGGTTGAGTAATGAATATTTTATGAAGGTTAGCAGTTGACCCTGAAACGCGACAAAAACTGATTTTAAGAAAGGTGCCAAGTCAAAGTGTAAAATCTTGTCTCTACCTCAATTTTTAGCCAAATCTTAAAAACTGTACCTCTTTTGTCAGTTTTTTAATGTTGAATATTATAATAAGATCTCTGATGATGCAACATTGTACAAAATTTAGCAATTTTAAGCATAAAAATGTTAATCTTTATGCTTATTGCATACAAAAGACTTGATTAAAAAAATTGTTGATAGGGAATCAATTTCTTACATCTGATTTAATTATACATTTAATATATGCCAAAATGTAACATGAAATCTTGATAAAAACAATAATTATATATATTCGCAAGAAAAAAACCAACGCGTTAAATACTTGGGCTACTACATGCAGTCCAATCCATCAGAAGCAAACGTTAAGCCGATAGAGTACAAATATAAGCCTAGTGTCAAAATGTCTAATTTTGGTTGCTAAGGACTGTAAACAATAAAATTGACACATATTGTCATTGTTAAACACTTAATTTACTCAGAAGTTGATTTTGAATCTAAATATCAATAGATTTGTGGCATGAAAAGTCTTAAAGTATACAATTCTGAGCTTGGTAAGTATGCCATAAGGTAGCAATAAACAGTTAGGAAAAAATACTAAAATTTGCCCTTATGAATTTTACCATTCCCTTTTCATTGCTTTCTTGCAATATCAAGCTTACTGTTTGTGTCATATATGGGCATATGTATGTAATCAGAATCTTCCATAGATTTTATTTCCAGTATATAAAATGGTAAAATATAATTTCTTTTTGGTGTATCCATGGCAACAATCTGCATTTATTTGTTATGAAATATTGCAAAAAGGGGGGGAAAGATGTCACATATTTCCCCAAAATTTGGCTAAAAGTAGAATTTCAATCGCTTGAAGTAATACCTTTTCTGAAACTGTGTACATATATCATTCAGCAAATCCAATGAAAATCATATGTCTTTCGTCTCATTTTTTTGTAAAATTGCGTCAAAAACTTCGTGTAGAAAAAGAGTGTTTGTAAACAGTACATTAATTTCTGAACCGATGACCGGTCTAGCTATGAAAATACGGACTGTCAAACAGAAAACAGCCCATAAAACATGTAAAAAATAATCTTGATGCTCTTATAAACCACCTTTGAAGGCTAAATTAGCACTCATCTGTCTAAAAATGAATTTTATTACACAATAACTTTCCTATTTGAAAAATTCACAGGGGCCATAATGCGAAACTAAACCCCTAACTGTGTATTGCTACCTTAATAGTAAATATTTTTTTCAAAGTCTCCCTTTTAACTTATTTTCTGAGTTCTGCTAGCTAAAACGAGTAAAATGGCCTTTTATTTTTGAAAATTGGTTGAGTAATGAATATTTTATGAAGGTTAGCAGTTGACCCTGAAACGCGACAAAAACTGATTTTAAGAAAGGTGCCAAGTCAAAGTGTAAAATCTTGTCTCTACCTCAATTTTTAGCCAAATCTTAAAAACTGTACCTCTTTTGTCAGTTTTTTAATGTTGAATATTATAATAAGATCTCTGATGATGCAACATTGTACAAAATTTAGCAATTTTAAGCATAAAAATGTTAATCTTTATGCTTATTGCATACAAAAGACTTGATTAAAAAAATTGTTGATAGGGAATCAATTTCTTACATCTGATTTAATTATACATTTAATATATGCCAAAATGTAACATGAAATCTTGATAAAAACAATAATTATATATATTCGCAAGAAAAAAACCAACGCGTTAAATACTTGGGCTACTACATGCAGTCCAATCCATCAGAAGCAAACGTTAAGCCGATAGAGTACAAATATAAGCCTAGTGTCAAAATGTCTAATTTTGGTTGCTAAGGACTGTAAACAATAAAATTGACACATATTGTCATTGTTAAACACTTAATTTACTCAGAAGTTGATTTTGAATCTAAATATCAATAGATTTGTGGCATGAAAAGTCTTAAAGTATACAATTCTGAGCTTGGTAAGTATGCCATAAGGTAGCAATAAACAGTTAGGAAAAAATACTAAAATTTGCCCTTATGAATTTTACCATTCCCTTTTCATTGCTTTCTTGCAATATCAAGCTTACTGTTTGTGTCATATATGGGCATATGTATGTAATCAGAATCTTCCATAGATTTTATTTCCAGTATATAAAATGGTAAAATATAATTTCTTTTTGGTGTATCCATGGCAACAATCTGCATTTATTTGTTATGAAATATTGCAAAAAGGGGGGGAAAGATGTCACATATTTCCCCAAAATTTGGCTAAAAGTAGAATTTCAATCGCTTGAAGTAATACCTTTTCTGAAACTGTGTACATATATCATTCAGCAAATCCAATGAAAATCATATGTCTTTCGTCTCATTTTTTTGTAAAATTGCGTCAAAAACTTCGTGTAGAAAAAGAGTGTTTGTAAACAGTACATTAATTTCTGAACCGATGACCGGTCTAGCTATGAAAATACGGACTGTCAAACAGAAAACAGCCCATAAAACATGTAAAAAATAATCTTGATGCTCTTATAAACCACCTTTGAAGGCTAAATTAGCACTCATCTGTCTAAAAATGAATTTTATTACACAATAACTTTCCTATTTGAAAAATTCACAGGGGCCATAATGCGAAACTAAACCCCTAACTGTGTATTGCTACCTTAATAGTAAATATTTTTTTCAAAGTCTCCCTTTTAACTTATTTTCTGAGTTCTGCTAGCTAAAACGAGTAAAATGGCCTTTTATTTTTGAAAATTGGTTGAGTAATGAATATTTTATGAAGGTTAGCAGTTGACCCTGAAACGCGACAAAAACTGATTTTAAGAAAGGTGCCAAGTCAAAGTGTAAAATCTTGTCTCTACCTCAATTTTTAGCCAAATCTTAAAAACTGTACCTCTTTTGTCAGTTTTTTAATGTTGAATATTATAATAAGATCTCTGATGATGCAACATTGTACAAAATTTAGCAATTTTAAGCATAAAAATGTTAATCTTTATGCTTATTGCATACAAAAGACTTGATTAAAAAAATTGTTGATAGGGAATCAATTTCTTACATCTGATTTAATTATACATTTAATATATGCCAAAATGTAACATGAAATCTTGATAAAAACAATAATTATATATATTCGCAAGAAAAAAACCAACGCGTTAAATACTTGGGCTACTACATGCAGTCCAATCCATCAGAAGCAAACGTTAAGCCGATAGAGTACAAATATAAGCCTAGTGTCAAAATGTCTAATTTTGGTTGCTAAGGACTGTAAACAATAAAATTGACACATATTGTCATTGTTAAACACTTAATTTACTCAGAAGTTGATTTTGAATCTAAATATCAATAGATTTGTGGCATGAAAAGTCTTAAAGTATACAATTCTGAGCTTGGTAAGTATGCCATAAGGTAGCAATAAACAGTTAGGAAAAAATACTAAAATTTGCCCTTATGAATTTTACCATTCCCTTTTCATTGCTTTCTTGCAATATCAAGCTTACTGTTTGTGTCATATATGGGCATATGTATGTAATCAGAATCTTCCATAGATTTTATTTCCAGTATATAAAATGGTAAAATATAATTTCTTTTTGGTGTATCCATGGCAACAATCTGCATTTATTTGTTATGAAATATTGCAAAAAGGGGGGGAAAGATGTCACATATTTCCCCAAAATTTGGCTAAAAGTAGAATTTCAATCGCTTGAAGTAATACCTTTTCTGAAACTGTGTACATATATCATTCAGCAAATCCAATGAAAATCATATGTCTTTCGTCTCATTTTTTTGTAAAATTGCGTCAAAAACTTCGTGTAGAAAAAGAGTGTTTGTAAACAGTACATTAATTTCTGAACCGATGACCGGTCTAGCTATGAAAATACGGACTGTCAAACAGAAAACAGCCCATAAAACATGTAAAAAATAATCTTGATGCTCTTATAAACCACCTTTGAAGGCTAAATTAGCACTCATCTGTCTAAAAATGAATTTTATTACACAATAACTTTCCTATTTGAAAAATTCACAGGGGCCATAATGCGAAACTAAACCCCTAACTGTGTATTGCTACCTTAATAGTAAATATTTTTTTCAAAGTCTCCCTTTTAACTTATTTTCTGAGTTCTGCTAGCTAAAACGAGTAAAATGGCCTTTTATTTTTGAAAATTGGTTGAGTAATGAATATTTTATGAAGGTTAGCAGTTGACCCTGAAACGCGACAAAAACTGATTTTAAGAAAGGTGCCAAGTCAAAGTGTAAAATCTTGTCTCTACCTCAATTTTTAGCCAAATCTTAAAAACTGTACCTCTTTTGTCAGTTTTTTAATGTTGAATATTATAATAAGATCTCTGATGATGCAACATTGTACAAAATTTAGCAATTTTAAGCATAAAAATGTTAATCTTTATGCTTATTGCATACAAAAGACTTGATTAAAAAAATTGTTGATAGGGAATCAATTTCTTACATCTGATTTAATTATACATTTAATATATGCCAAAATGTAACATGAAATCTTGATAAAAACAATAATTATATATATTCGCAAGAAAAAAACCAACGCGTTAAATACTTGGGCTACTACATGCAGTCCAATCCATCAGAAGCAAACGTTAAGCCGATAGAGTACAAATATAAGCCTAGTGTCAAAATGTCTAATTTTGGTTGCTAAGGACTGTAAACAATAAAATTGACACATATTGTCATTGTTAAACACTTAATTTACTCAGAAGTTGATTTTGAATCTAAATATCAATAGATTTGTGGCATGAAAAGTCTTAAAGTATACAATTCTGAGCTTGGTAAGTATGCCATAAGGTAGCAATAAACAGTTAGGAAAAAATACTAAAATTTGCCCTTATGAATTTTACCATTCCCTTTTCATTGCTTTCTTGCAATATCAAGCTTACTGTTTGTGTCATATATGGGCATATGTATGTAATCAGAATCTTCCATAGATTTTATTTCCAGTATATAAAATGGTAAAATATAATTTCTTTTTGGTGTATCCATGGCAACAATCTGCATTTATTTGTTATGAAATATTGCAAAAAGGGGGGGAAAGATGTCACATATTTCCCCAAAATTTGGCTAAAAGTAGAATTTCAATCGCTTGAAGTAATACCTTTTCTGAAACTGTGTACATATATCATTCAGCAAATCCAATGAAAATCATATGTCTTTCGTCTCATTTTTTTGTAAAATTGCGTCAAAAACTTCGTGTAGAAAAAGAGTGTTTGTAAACAGTACATTAATTTCTGAACCGATGACCGGTCTAGCTATGAAAATACGGACTGTCAAACAGAAAACAGCCCATAAAACATGTAAAAAATAATCTTGATGCTCTTATAAACCACCTTTGAAGGCTAAATTAGCACTCATCTGTCTAAAAATGAATTTTATTACACAATAACTTTCCTATTTGAAAAATTCACAGGGGCCATAATGCGAAACTAAACCCCTAACTGTGTATTGCTACCTTAATAGTAAATATTTTTTCAAAGTCTCCCTTTTAACTTATTTTCTGAGTTCTGCTAGCTAAAACGAGTAAAATGGCCTTTTATTTTTGAAAATTGGTTGAGTAATGAATATTTTATGAAGGTTAGCAGTTGACCCTGAAACGCGACAAAAACTGATTTTAAGAAAGGTGCCAAGTCAAAGTGTAAAATCTTGTCTCTACCTCAATTTTTAGCCAAATCTTAAAAACTGTACCTCTTTTGTCAGTTTTTTAATGTTGAATATTATAATAAGATCTCTGATGATGCAACATTGTACAAAATTTAGCAATTTTAAGCATAAAAATGTTAATCTTTATGCTTATTGCATACAAAAGACTTGATTAAAAAAATTGTTGATAGGGAATCAATTTCTTACATCTGATTTAATTATACATTTAATATATGCCAAAATGTAACATGAAATCTTGATAAAAACAATAATTATATATATTCGCAAGAAAAAAACCAACGCGTTAAATACTTGGGCTACTACATGCAGTCCAATCCATCAGAAGCAAACGTTAAGCCGATAGAGTACAAATATAAGCCTAGTGTCAAAATGTCTAATTTTGGTTGCTAAGGACTGTAAACAATAAAATTGACACATATTGTCATTGTTAAACACTTAATTTACTCAGAAGTTGATTTTGAATCTAAATATCAATAGATTTGTGGCATGAAAAGTCTTAAAGTATACAATTCTGAGCTTGGTAAGTATGCCATAAGGTAGCAATAAACAGTTAGGAAAAAATACTAAAATTTGCCCTTATGAATTTTACCATTCCCTTTTCATTGCTTTCTTGCAATATCAAGCTTACTGTTTGTGTCATATATGGGCATATGTATGTAATCAGAATCTTCCATAGATTTTATTTCCAGTATATAAAATGGTAAAATATAATTTCTTTTTGGTGTATCCATGGCAACAATCTGCATTTATTTGTTATGAAATATTGCAAAAAGGGGGGGAAAGATGTCACATATTTCCCCAAAATTTGGCTAAAAGTAGAATTTCAATCGCTTGAAGTAATACCTTTTCTGAAACTGTGTACATATATCATTCAGCAAATCCAATGAAAATCATATGTCTTTCGTCTCATTTTTTTGTAAAATTGCGTCAAAAACTTCGTGTAGAAAAAGAGTGTTTGTAAACAGTACATTAATTTCTGAACCGATGACCGGTCTAGCTATGAAAATACGGACTGTCAAACAGAAAACAGCCCATAAAACATGTAAAAAATAATCTTGATGCTCTTATAAACCACCTTTGAAGGCTAAATTAGCACTCATCTGTCTAAAAATGAATTTTATTACACAATAACTTTCCTATTTGAAAAATTCACAGGGGCCATAATGCGAAACTAAACCCCTAACTGTGTATTGCTACCTTAATAGTAAATATTTTTTTCAAAGTCTCCCTTTTAACTTATTTTCTGAGTTCTGCTAGCTAAAACGAGTAAAATGGCCTTTTATTTTTGAAAATTGGTTGAGTAATGAATATTTTATGAAGGTTAGCAGTTGACCCTGAAACGCGACAAAAACTGATTTTAAGAAAGGTGCCAAGTCAAAGTGTAAAATCTTGTCTCTACCTCAATTTTTAGCCAAATCTTAAAAACTGTACCTCTTTTGTCAGTTTTTTAATGTTGAATATTATAATAAGATCTCTGATGATGCAACATTGTACAAAATTTAGCAATTTTAAGCATAAAAATGTTAATCTTTATGCTTATTGCATACAAAAGACTTGATTAAAAAAATTGTTGATAGGGAATCAATTTCTTACATCTGATTTAATTATACATTTAATATATGCCAAAATGTAACATGAAATCTTGATAAAAACAATAATTATATATATTCGCAAGAAAAAAACCAACGCGTTAAATACTTGGGCTACTACATGCAGTCCAATCCATCAGAAGCAAACGTTAAGCCGATAGAGTACAAATATAAGCCTAGTGTCAAAATGTCTAATTTTGGTTGCTAAGGACTGTAAACAATAAAATTGACACATATTGTCATTGTTAAACACTTAATTTACTCAGAAGTTGATTTTGAATCTAAATATCAATAGATTTGTGGCATGAAAAGTCTTAAAGTATACAATTCTGAGCTTGGTAAGTATGCCATAAGGTAGCAATAAACAGTTAGGAAAAAATACTAAAATTTGCCCTTATGAATTTTACCATTCCCTTTTCATTGCTTTCTTGCAATATCAAGCTTACTGTTTGTGTCATATATGGGCATATGTATGTAATCAGAATCTTCCATAGATTTTATTTCCAGTATATAAAATGGTAAAATATAATTTCTTTTTGGTGTATCCATGGCAACAATCTGCATTTATTTGTTATGAAATATTGCAAAAAGGGGGGGAAAGATGTCACATATTTCCCCAAAATTTGGCTAAAAGTAGAATTTCAATCGCTTGAAGTAATACCTTTTCTGAAACTGTGTACATATATCATTCAGCAAATCCAATGAAAATCATATGTCTTTCGTCTCATTTTTTTGTAAAATTGCGTCAAAAACTTCGTGTAGAAAAAGAGTGTTTGTAAACAGTACATTAATTTCTGAACCGATGACCGGT